>NW_022103925.1:6232565-6234842 GCF_000313985.2 Echinops telfairi
TGGTCTGAGTCCCTGTGAGAAGGGCTGTGTAGAGCACCAGAGTCCAGTCTCTCACCATGGCAGGGCGGTTGTCCATGTAACTGCATCTCTGACTTGGAGGGTAGCTTGAAAGAAAGGTCCACATCCTGTTTTTAACAACCTACCTAACTGCCCCAGTAAGTTAAGCTCATTTGCCACAAAATCTCTCCCACCATCCATCTTTCAGGATGCTGTTCAGGAACGCACATTGCTTAAATCAGCTCTTAAGAATTGCCCATGGATCCCCTTGGGAGCCCCAGAACAGGCCTGTTGTACTGCTCATGCCCAGGATCCTGTGGGACCCACTTTGATTATACATGGTACCAACATAAGGCCCAGAAGTTGGGGTTTCACCAAAAAGAAAAGGGGTCTGAGAGACGGTGAATTTTCAATGTGTCTCTTCTAGCCAGTCTTTTCCTTGGTATTTGGGTAATTTGGCACAGCAATGGGGGTAAGCTAGTAACACTTGTGATGGTGCAAGACCCCAGGCAGTGTTTCCTTCTGTTGTGTTCAGGGATGGCATGGATTATAACTGAGTCAATGACAAAAGGACCGAGCACTCCCATGGGTCAGCACACCCAGCTACCCAAGTTAAGTACCCGGTGGAACCTCATGCCACAAACTTGCTGGGAATTGGGAAGGCCATCACTCTGTTCCACACTGGTTCCTGGGTGCAATGCTGTTACTGTGGTGTTCAGTCTGTGTTTTGGATCCAGGAGGTTCACTGTGAAAGGTTCTTGGCTCTAGGGGATGGGTGAACAGCCATTCTTGGCTCTGGCTGCTAATGAGGGCTTGGGGAATCCTGTCGGATCTTCCATTCCTTCTCATGTACACCCACGCAGGGCGAGGTCCTTTGTAGTGAGTTGCAGAGCCACGTTAGATAATTCACTGTTCTCTTCAAGGGGATCCTTCCTGACACTGGTCAAGGCCCTGAAGAGTCTTAGAGGAGTAATCCCTACAGTCCGCCTCAGGAATAGCTGCTTTGTTCCCCTGTCACTTAATAAGGGCCCACCTCGCCCAGAATCCTGCCTGTGCGCTCCCCCTCCAGGAAACTGGAATCCAAGGTTGCTGCACTGAAGGCACCAGGGAAGGAGTGTATGCAAGAAGCGAGTTGAGTGCAGAAGTCAACTGAGGGGCAGGCAGAGGGGGACACAGCAGAGTTGGATGGAAGACTGGGTCTTAGAATTCCTGACACCTCTCAAAAGTAAAACAGGTTTGTTGGAGGTTTAAGAGCAGGTAAACGGGGTCTCTTGGCCCGTGAAAATGAACGTGAAGGCCTCTGAAGCAAGCAATGAGACTCACAGTTTGGGAGGCCCTAAGATGCGGTCGGGTGGCCTGATTTGATGTGCTCAGAAGGCCAACTGTTAAGAGATTGAGCTGCGGGTAGACCAGGGGGACCTCCACTGGGGGTGAGGGTAGGGTGTGGATCACAAGACCAAATGGCTGGTGGGATGGGCCGAGTGTATGTCCTGAAAAGGCGTCCTCTGACTTGTTTTCTCCTGGGATCCCACTGTCAAGGAAGCGGCTGCTCCTGCTGGGCATAAGGCTTTCTCCCATCCAGGTTATGGAATTCTGTACCTGCTTTTGATCAGTTCTTTGAACATGATGTCACCAAGGTCAATAGCCTGTAGGGGCTCTTTGTGAAGGTTAAACACAGTCATGAAGGTGTTTTCAAAGGAGGTCCTCAGGACTGGGCCAGGGTCCACTACCTGCCAAATGATCAGGACCTTGTCTAGGTGCTCCCTTGGGTGCCTTCCTGACAAACTTATCACTGCAGGGGCAACAGGGATGGCGTTTCCAAGTTAATGTGGGTGGTGACTTGATGGATCTCCCATCAACAGACTGATGGGAGCTGGTAGTGAGGGCAGACAAGGAAGAGCATCTCTCTGGGGAAGGCATTTCATCCCATCAAAGGGGATTCTCAGAGCGGGACACAGGGCAGCCCTGCTCATCTAACTCCTTGGGACCCTAGGCCCTGATGGGAAGGAAGGGGGGAAGGAGCTGGGTCCCCAACATGTGAACAGGTCCTTAGGAGTAACTCTGTGATTGTGGGAAATAATAGGGGCACAGGGGCTCCTGATCCCATGTCAGGACTGTGAGTGTGTTTTCCAATGAGTATCTGTAATAGGGCTTACAAATATAAGGCACACACATCAGACAGCTAACACATTACACAGTCAATAGGTAATGTCATAAGCAGGTAACATAATAAATGAGCAATGAGGTGTGGGTTAGCATCTTGACCTAGGACACCCCTGA
>NW_022103925.1:6258189-6259523 GCF_000313985.2 Echinops telfairi
CCCTCTGCAGTCCTGAGCTTTCTCTGGAACCTTCAAGCAGTGACAGCTCTGTGTATACACATCACCAATGAACAGACATCTACTACCCCAAGTGGATCCCCCCCACCCGTTTTGGATTCAGCTTATCCCCCATAAGGAACACTGGTACTTAACCCAACAGGTAACCCCTGCACCATTAAGGACACCTTCAGCTGCTCTGTAGGAGAAAGAGGCAGCTCAACTCATAACGAATTACCATCTGGAAAACTCACGAGGATCAGTTCGACCTCGTCTTACGGTGTCACCTCTGATGGAAGTTGATGTTAGGAGAATCCCCCATTTCAACTTCCGGACTAAATACAGCAGCCAACACCTTTGCCTCCAATCCCACCACACTAGCTTTGGGAGTACTCTCTTTAGAAAGTCAGCACAAGTGTCCATTCCATATATTTTGCTGATGCTAAAAATTTTCAAAGGAATGAAAGAGCATGTGAATAACAGCCAGTGATAGTTAACATTTGCAAAGATCAGAGGAGAGAACGTCGAACCTCCCCCAGTGTGCACGCCAATGTGGTAGGAGTCCCAGAGCAGGCTCAATTAGCTGAGGGCCACCATGTGGGAAACAGAATCAGGGAGAGTGTATGCGGACAAATTCTCTATGCTCCTATTTATAAGGAGTCTGGAATGCAGTCTCTCATGGAGGGAGGCCTTCGTCGATGGGTCAGCGATGATTCACATTCACCTACATGAAGTTGTTCCGCACAATGCCCCTTGCCACCTCCCCCACCCTGTACTAAAGCCAACTTTATGCTGTGAAAGCCTATGGTTGCTACTATATGCTGGAAGGTAACCATTAAAACGATCAGACCACCAGCACCACCCTCCCGGTAAGCATAATCGATTGCTCCCTTGGAGAAGAAAAAGAGCTTTCCTAAAGCTGTTCTGGCAGGCTTGGGGGTTTTGACACCGACTAGCGATAGACTTGGTAGGTGCTTGTTGCTCTCGGTAAAACTCGAAGTGTGCCCTGTAATCAATCTTATTGCTGCCTGAGTGGATGACCTTCAGCAAGTTGCCCACTGATCTCTGCCAGTGCGTCCTGTCCATCTGACTTATTTCCAGCTCATGTCAGCAATCACGGGAGCTAACTCGGGGAAAGCAGTCCCAGATCCTGTGAAGGTGGCTCTTAGTCCCTGTGTCAGCTCTGTTGCATCTAGATGGACCTGTGAGAAGTTCTCTCCAGTTAACACTAACGCAGACCTCAGCTTCCTCGGCAGCCTTGTATCCCTGCGCGTGATGCCCTGCCAGATGAGGGGCATGATGCCCTGCCAGATGAGGGCCCCACGATCCCCTGGGTG
>NW_022103925.1:6265269-6267223 GCF_000313985.2 Echinops telfairi
GAGCTGAGGTCAGCTGGCGTGGAGCAGCTGATGTACATCAAGGAGGACCTCATTATCCCACACCATCTCAGCTTCTACGACTTCATGCTCACCAAGGCCCGAGGGAAGAGTGGGCCGCTCTTTAATTTCGATGTTCACGAGGACGTGCGGCTGCTGAGCGACGCCACTGTGGAGAAGGATGAGTCACACGCGGGCAAGGTGGTGCTGCGGAGCTGGTATGAGAGGAACAAGCACATTTTCCCGGCCAGCCGCTGGGAGCCCTACGACCCTGACAAGAAGTGGGAGAGATACACGATCCGGTGAACACCCGCGAGAGACTGAGGCCTGGGCTCTTCTGGCTCCCCTACGAATTCCTGTGGGATGGTCACACCTAGTGCTTTGCCATTGACAATAAAAAGTTTCGGAGCTGGGTCGTGTTAAAAATACAAACAAACAAAAACTCAGTGAACCCTTGTGGCTGTGGAAGCAACATGGTGGCTGGGCACAAGCCCAAGTTATCCCAGAATCTGCTGCACATGAAGTTCATGCAGAGGCCTACACTGGGAAGCCAAACACCCGCTGAAAGAGGAGCACTGGGACTTGGATCTGCCAGAGCTTAAAGAGAAAGAGCCTCATAATGGAAGAGCAGCATTTTTTGCAGTGCAAAGATCTTCTCTATGGAAGAATGTTCAGAGGATTTAATCCTGAAGTTGAGAAACTAATGCTTCAGATGAACTCCAAGAGCAGAACCCAAGAAGTTCAAGATGACATGGCTGGAAGGTACGAAAATCTGGTGGGGACTATCAGAAAGAAGTTCACCAAGAAGAGAGACCGGGCCGATTGCAAAGATGAAGAAAATGGGAACATGAAACAAAGATGATGTTCTTAAAACTCCAAGATTGAAGTGGCTGCCTGCAGAGGCACCTCAGGAAGAGCAGCCTTTTGGGGAAGCTGCTCTTCTTATTGCGCTGTCAATTGTGGATACTCTGGTGTGTATTTGTGAACAAGTGCACACTTTGGAAAATGCTGTTCCCAAAACAGATGTGTGATGGATGTGATATATACATCCTTTTCCCCGAATGGGGTTTGTTGAGAAGGGGTTTTACACTCTAGAGGTTCAAATGTACATATAGTTTTCATGAAGACTTGTGACCTTTGATTTTTTTAAATAGAGCTCTATGAACCCTGTCCTTCAATAAATTAATCTCACTGTTGAATTAAAAAAAAATCACTCGGATCACAATCCAGGCTTCAGAGTGAATTCTTTCTTGAGCACAGCTAAGGACTGTAACCCCTAAAAGTCAACACCTCAAGAGCACTACCCCCACCTCTGCTGCAGGCCCAATTCGTCCATTTAACACTTGATGATGCACTTGGTTCTGAGCCAAAGAATCCTTGGTTGGGTGTTGGCTTATGTATTGGGCTAATTACTAGGAGGCAGTTCAAACCTGTCAGTGCCCACACCACCCACCCCTCCCAGACACAACAAAGGCTTTCATTACCCATAAGGGAGCCCCCTCTCTTTGGTGCCATGGTGAGGAACCATTGAGCTTTGATCCACAAGGTCTGACCCTTATAAACAGCCTCTCTGCATGTAAGACAGACCAGGGATGGGGCTGAGAGAGTTTATACTCCTCTCCAACATTTCTGGAACATGGGCAGTTAGTTCCGAGAGTCTCTCTCTAAGTCAGCACAGGGGACACAGTATGTTTATTTCCAGTCTCCTAAAATTAACTTTGAAACACACAAGGTTTGATTTATCCCTCGGACTCAAGGACAGCTGAGTCTTTTTGGTTTGTTCTATAGAAGACTTCTCTCCCCCCATCCCTTGTGCCAGCTAGTATTTGCCACACAATTTCTGGCTAGTAGTGAATGAAGCTTATGCAGGCCATGAATCCTAGTGTTTACTGCTAAATAAAGGCCAGTAGCCTGATGCGTCCCGGCCAGTGGGACGCACGAGCAGGACCTTGGGGGG
>NW_022103925.1:6267569-6268529 GCF_000313985.2 Echinops telfairi
AAGAACACTTCGGGGGGAGACGGAGGGTAACACAGACTGCAAACTGTCTCAGACATTTTCATAGAACAAGGAAGCTTTGGTGACTAAGATATCTTTTAAGGCATAACCACCTGCCAGTAATTTTCCACTAGGGCCGGTCACTGAAGGACCTTGAGAATGTCTGCTAGGGCCGGCTCCCAACAGTAGCCAACCACCCCTCCGCTCCCCCATTTCCAGGGAAGGTTACTTTCACTGACCTCAAGGACCCCTCAAACTTTTGGAGGATCCCCTTGTGTCCCAGGGCATACAAGTAAACTGGCCCCTCAGGAGCCAAGAGGACTGCACTAACACCCGTCAACTCTGTACCCAGGTGAGCACAGCCCCGCATGTGTCGGGCAGCCAGCTCAAGCGGTGCAGGAGCTTGAAAAGCTGCAGCTGTACTGTCAGCCTTTTACAGCAACCCATTCTCCCACCCCAACTCCCCTCTGAAAGTGGAAAATAGGTTTGCCTGGCACCCCAAGACTTGTTTCACTTGAAATCTCACGTTGTCTTGCAATCTCTTTTCTAGCAGTGTCTGAGCAGAACTATGTGCGATCAGCTATGCAGTAAAAGCCCAGTTATGTCACTTCCCTCTTGGTTGGGAGTTTAAAAACACCTCTTGAATCCCTGCCCAACAAGACTAGTTCTTCCAACCAGTAACTGCCCTTCCCGCTTCCCTCCCCCATTTTGTATTTTCACTGGGGGAATTCAGGTTTTCCTACAAGGGCCACCATTTTTCAAGGTCCCTTTCAAGCTCAGTCTTAACAGTGCTTTATGAGAAAGCAGGCAGGTCATCTGGCTTGAGGATGAGCCAAGCACCAACTGTACATAGCCATTAACATCCAAGAAGTGGGAGTAAGGAGGTTGCCACTTTTAAAAAGGCAGTTAGGAGCAGGAGACACTTATTGATAAGTCTGCTGAATGAAGGGCATGTGCAGACTA
>NW_022103925.1:6269128-6271766 GCF_000313985.2 Echinops telfairi
TTAATAGCCAGCTAATTAGGTAAAACCTGGATTTCTGCAGCCAAAATTTCCTGGTGGTAGATATTTAGAGGGGGAAACAAGGGGGAGGGGAGTAAGCCATGCTTAAGGCGGAGAGCTACTAACAGCAGCTGCAGCCATACTTGAGATGCAGCTGACAGATCTGCTGTATCTGAGACTCCTGTTACTCAGACCTGCAAACAGGCAGAAGCATCCCGCCCAACCCCCACAAGGCCTTTGGAGGAAGGGCATCATCTAGGTGGGCCAGGGACACATGTCAAATGGGGAACCGGGCTTCACTGTAGTGGCCCCTCAGGGAGCTCATGACCCTACAATCACATGTCCACCAAAGGCAATGAGGGGGCGCAGTCTTGGAGTCACACAGACCACATGCTATTGGCCTCATACCAATAATTTCATGCTATCTGGATGTGAGCATCAAGAAGCAAGAAGCATGCAAGGCAGTTATAGGAATCGAAGTTACTCGCGCACATGCACACGATGCCCAGGCCTTCCACAGCCTGGGCAAAGAGCATTTCCTCCAGAGGAGAACTTACACCTTGCACACAAGGCTTAGTGTTTCTTAGGCTTTGACAAAAACACATGCTGCTGAACAGATGCATGCTGCTCAGACTCACACACTGGCTAGAGCCTCGGAAGCTTTCAAAGAAGTAGAACCCAAATCAACGGGGAGGGGGAGGTTCTTTAACAGGAATACCTTCCAATAGCTCAGCTTTGTGTGGCACGGCAGACCACAAGCTCCCAGAATCGTCTATGGTGAACGGTTGCTATGTGGAGAACTCTTACTAGTTGTGTTAGACAGGCCTTTCCGGAGAAATGAAATCAATATGGGCTTCTCAGATTGGCTCTCCAGCCTGATTAGGCTTAACATTGATAATGCTGTCTCTGCCCCTAAAGGCATGGCTAAGCCTGCCACTCTTACTAATCCATGGTGTGAAGTAGCAAAGCTAATATCCACAGGACCACCACCCATAGATGAAGTGCTGGTGAGAGGAGAGGCCCTGGGTGATCGTGTTTGGTAATTTCCAGCAGTTTTGTCAGGAAGAGAAGTTCAGGGATGCTGGTTGGCTGGTCCTCCTTACATTAGAAAATGTGATCAAGGAAGGAGATAATTGCAGAACCTCAAACGCATGTCTCAAGTGCCTAATAGCAGACTAAAAGCTTCTGATTGAGCTACAAAGGAGAGCCTTCTCTCCTCTAGTAATAGAGCTGACATTTCCATAAACCAAATCAAGTCTCGTCATAGGAGGAGCTGACTAACAATGTCAACTGAGTTACAGATATAGAACAGTGTCTGAGAATAAAGTAAGGGCATTCACCGGAAAGAATTAGGACTCAGAAACTTAGGGTGGAAACATATGGGCTGATGATCCAGGATGCTGAGCCCCTAGAAATGACTGAGCCACCCCAGTCACTGGATCTACCCCTCCCAGGTGAGGGGATTAATCCACTATCAGTAAAACAACTCATACCTAAACAGATCAATGAATCTGTTCAAGCTGAAATGCCAGGTGGGGCTGCATCTGTAGCATTGCCTGGGGAAGATACAAGACACTGCTGAGAGCACCCAAGAAACACCCTCATTAACACCCTCATTTATTTTGTCTGGACCTGTAACTAAAATTAAGGATCAGAAAGTTCCTAAAGGTGAGGTTCAGATAATTACTCAGGAAGTGCACTACATTCAAAGATCTGCAATCAATTGCCAATTTCTGGGGACCAGAGTTTGGTACTAAGTCTTACTGAAGACATAACCCCACAGATCTTGCACCTAACTTTCCCCTATTCCGTCATGCATGCATAGAGGACATTGATCTCACTCTGCACAAGGTGTTTGTTTTTCCACAGCCTGGTAGGCAGTGTGCATTTCAAAGCTTGTACCTTCTAGTGGACTCAACTTAAGCTTTTTGGTATTTTGCTATTCCAGGATTTCAACTGTAACAGACCCCGATCTACAATCACAAGACCCATCCACCAGACCCTATACCCCAGCACGCAGTGTTCCCAGGGTGCCTCCATCAGGCGGTTAACAGGACAGAAGTTGTTCACGTTACACTGGGAGGCCTGTTGCTACGGAAGCTTGGGGTTTGACTATGGCAGTGAACTTCCCTCCAGGCCCTGCTCTGCTCATGTGGAACCCCTTTGGGGTCTGTGCTTGCTTCACACCAAGCAAAGCTGTGTCTCCTATGGGGAGGTCACATGTCTTGTCCGTCTTCCTGATGTAATGTCACACCCCCATTTCAATCCAAACGCAGTATGACTTAAGTTAGTACCAGGGCATTCCACACCCATCTCTCAAAATCCTAAGGGTTTCCTCTCACCCCCTTTCTTTACACATCCACTTACACTTTCCTCCCAAATGCCACAGGAGTTTGTATCAAGAAGCTTTCAGACCCAGGAAAGGTTGAGCGATCATCTATGTCTACGTCAGAGGCAGGGCCACTCTTGCCTGGGAGATCCTGGAAACAGTTTTCCCACTGCATGGAAACTGATGAACTAAGTGAAGACATGCCAAGACAGCCTTTTGCACCGGCAAACACATGCTCTGAGGACCACACCCCTGAGCTGGGAGGATGCTTACCTCCCACACCCTCCTTGTTAACACCCACTTCCTTTCCCC
>NW_022103925.1:6272412-6275865 GCF_000313985.2 Echinops telfairi
TAATAGGGCCGGCCCCTCAGGCCTCTCTATCTGTTCCTTAAGCTCTATCTTTAACATACAAGATTTGTTTCTCTAGGCAAAACACTTTCAAAAAGATACTCCTTAAACCCAGGTGGAGATGCCCCCTGCTATAGTCATCCTGTGCACGTCCATGGCAGTATGCAAAGGAAAGACACCCTGGGTTCCACCTCCGCCTTCTTAAATACCTGTTTTCCTGATGCCCCATTGCCTTTCAGCTGTATCCAAGACCCCACAAACACTTCCTTCAGTTTGTCTGCCATTTCCCCCCTGGCCCAAAGCACATAAGCCCTAATTCCTTTTGAGCCACCATGCATGTACCCCTTGGAATCACAGAACAAAGACATTCTCCACAGAAATCTTTGCCAATACCTGAAACTCATGCCCCCAAAGAAACTACTCCAGACTTACAGGCCACTGGCCTAAAAATCTAATTTATGATCTCAAGCTCACTTTTGCCAAAAAGCCCCACCAGAGCCCAGGGCATCTCTGTAAGGAGTGTTGCACCCACAACAGTCCAAGGCCACCACTTAGGTTGTGACGTGGTCAGTAGATGGGCTGACCTAAGCATAAATGGAAACCACATTCTCATAATCCCTAAACATTCCACACTGGGGAAGGGAGCCGTGTAGAAATGGCTAAAAAATATTGTAATAGCCTGGCCCTGGCCAAGTTTCTCCCCACTCATTCCCATTTTCCAATACAAAATGGAGTTTTTCCAAGGTTGCCTGCAAACCCTCCCCCCCACACAGGAAACATGCTATTTCTGCCATTCTCCATAGAGAGAAGCAATCAGGCTTCTCAGATGCAAACAGTTGTTTTTCTAGAAACAAATCTTCATTTTCTCCTGAACAGGGCAGGCTAGGTAGAGAGGGGTTAGGGGGATATTGACAGGATTCACAGCTTCATGACAATTCCTCCCAGCAGAACAAGGGTCGCTCCTTCCTCGGTGGCATCTAACAAGGACATTTCCTTTGTGATGTGTAAGATCCAGGCCCACCATCCTGCAAGGACTCAGGCACAGTCCCATTTTATCAATTCTGAGCCCAAGTCAGAGATCCAAGTGGAAACATCCTAGGGTTCCCTGCTAACCCCCTTATATGCCAGGCAGTTTGAATGGGAATGAGGTTCCTATCGAGTTCAGGTTTCTGGGTGAACCCCTGAATTGCTGAATCTCTGGAGATAATAAGTGTTTAGACAATCTGGAGAAGGATTTTTAGGCAGAGAACATGCTGTCTGATTGCACGCCAGGGTGGACATTCATAGTCATAAAGCTAGTCTGTTGAAATGACAGTCACATACTAGTAGTGGGGGAGAGAAGGCAGTTTTGCAAAATGGGAATCCAGAACCTTTTGACCAAACACACTGAGGATCAATGAGCAGGCTGGGGGATTGAGGAAAACACTTGAGAGGGGAAAGAGGTGCATTTGGCCTTAACTGCCTATGGTGCAGCAAGAAGACAGCCTCATCTTTTTTCTAGTTCTATTGTCAGGCCTATTGCTTTCATCTGACCAGGCCGAGGGACAGCTCCCCAGCCTGTAACACAGAACACTGGGATGGGCATGAACAGAGGCTTGGGGGAGGTTGTCTGAGCTGGAAGCCCACAAGGTTGGCACATCCACTTGAAGGTCAACTCTTGTTCTGAGAACCCCTCCCACAGCTGGAATGTCCATGGTGTCAGAAATTGCTAAATCCTTTCCTGAGTCAGAGCCTCGCTGAGGAGCTGAGATGAAGGAAGAAACCTCCCCTAGATGGCGCTGTGCAGAGCTGCCTGAGGCTGCAGAGCTGGACCTGGCTGCCCAGGGAGGGATGTAAGGTATATGAAGCCACAGCAAGGCTGCTGCCTGCCTGCCTGCCTGCCAGCACCTGGAGAAAGAGTGGTCCCCAGGATGTCCTGTCCTGGCCCAGGTTTCTTCAGAGGGCCAAGAGTGAGGGGCAGGGGCGACTGGGAACCACCCACCCTGCTCCCATCATAGTGCCGTGTGAATTTCTTTACTCAATTATTGATCTCCTGTCAACATGAAAATGTTTAAAACATTCGCTGCAGCATGGTATTTTCTGACTGCTTGCAAGGAATCATTCAAGTCAACAGAGGGAAGCTGGCCTGGAACAATATGGGGATATGTATCGGGTTCTTGGTCTTCCAGTTTTGTGAACTTCGAGGACCACTTCAGGCCTTCCCCCACCCCACCTCCCAGTAGCGCTTCCAGTCTTCCTCCAACTGGCGAACTTCCTTGCCCTCCATTGAAGCTGAGTGTCCCCACCCACAGGCATCTGGTGTGGCCCCAACCCCATACTCAATGCGTTCACAGAATACACCTCCGTATGCCCGGGCCCCTGAGTAATGATGCCCCCTAACCCAAGGTCAGACTCTGCCGCTCGGGTGCAGCACATCCATGCGGGCAGACACCCTAGAAAACAGTGCAAAAATTTCATTGACACATGACCAAGTTTCTGTACATATAAAAAACAGACCACTATTTGGTTTGCAGGAAACGAAAAGACCCAACAGGCTGTCCAAACAGTCTGTCTGCATCAGTCTAAGTAGCCACTGCAAACCTTTTGCATAGCATCAGCCCATCGTCAGATACTGAATTCCTAATGACTATTGTTGGATGTGTCAGATCAGCCCCACTCACCGCCCCCATCCTCCCCAGATTGGCCAAAAGAAAAGTCAGACTCACTGTCATCCTGTCCAATGCCAACTCAGAGCGACCCCGCAGGGCAGAGGTAAGGGTAAAAAAGCCCCGCCTTTCTACGAAGGAGCAGCTGGTGATGGTTTTGATTTGCCTGCAGTGCTGTAAGCAGCGCCAAGTATAACCACAATGTCACCAGACCTCCTCTCAGCTTGGCAGGCACTCAATGACTTGCCTGCAAAGGTCTTTTCATTTGCTGATAGGGCAGAACTCAGTCATCAACGTCAGACAATTAGAACCAATGTATGAAGCACACGTGATCAGGGGAGACTATAGTCATGTGGAAGGGACAACATGCTTGGTAGAGGGGCAGCTAAAAACAGGGAGAACTGACAAGATGGAACCGCCACTGTCCTGCGTCATCTTCACTATCATGAATTTTAAGCCCATTGTTGGGGCTATAGTGTCAACCCTTAATAGACGCTATTATCTCTAAGGCTACTCTGAGTCAGTAATGACTTATCACCTAAAGGTGAACTCACCCTAACCAGCAGTTGGGGGAGCTGTGGGTGGAGTGGAGGCATGTGGGAGGAGCAGCCAACATTTTGACCTGTGTTCAACCTGCCCGGGTACAGCCAGTCCCCAACTTGACCCGCTTGGAAACCCATGCCAGTGCTGAGATGATTCTACTGCCACTGGATCCTCAAGACTTTCCACCCACTAGCTGTGATCTTCCTGCATTCAACAACACGTGATGTGAGTGTGAAGAGTAACATATAGACTGGTATCAGACATATGG
>NW_022103925.1:6275965-6276929 GCF_000313985.2 Echinops telfairi
TCACGGACCAGCAGAGTTTCACAAATGCAGTGGCAAGTGTGCCCAGCATGGCGCCTCTCCCTCCTCCCAGGAAACCTGGTGTAGCTCCCTTGCCCAACAGCCCTAACCAGAAGCAGGACAAAGTAGACTGGTGCACCAGCCCAAGTCTCCAGGTAGTTGTCATGCTCAACGCACCGTGCGCCCACGGGTAGTCCAAGGGAAGTGGGCATGAAGCTTTTCTACACTTGACCAAGTTTCTCTCCATTTCTGTCACTGCAGATCACAGGGGCAAGCCAAGGCCGCCCCCCACATGGTCACAGCTTTGAAATTTCCCCATGAAGTCCCACAGACACATTTCCCCATCATCCTTAGGGTCTCCCCCATCTAAGCACACAGGCCTCCCTGAGGGTGAACACATTACAGGCCAGTCCCACTGAGGGTGCTTGGATTTCTGCCATAGTCAGTCACCCCCCTCCGAGTGCCTACCCACCCTCTCACCCAACTCCCAGCCCAAGGTCAAAGAAACCCCTAGAATATTCATGACAACATTCATAGGGCACTTCCTGCTTCAACCGGAGCCCAGGCTTGGCTTCTGCCTAATTGATGCCCTGACATGGGGCAGTGTTCCAAAAACACTTGGGATTTACCTCTTTCACAGCGAGGAAGATCCACCCAGTCCCCAGTTTTAACTGCCTCTCGGGCTCCCAGAGTCTACTGGGTTTGTTACCGGGAGCCTGTATGTGGTGCTGGGGTGGGGGGACTGTCAAGGGCTAGAGAAGCCCAGTGGACACAGGCGTTAGAACCCCACTACCTCCACTGTGCTGAGGACAGCAAGGTTCCACCCAATCCTGACACCTGGCTCTTAGGCTATTCGGGACAGAACATGGAAAAGCCCACGGGGCAGTGAGACCAGGGGGCATCTTCCATCCTCTCCTCTGACACATTGAAGGTCCTTGGAATGAGCCCCAGAGCCCAGCAGTTCAGC
>NW_022103925.1:6277942-6279247 GCF_000313985.2 Echinops telfairi
CTCCCAAGACAACATACTCAACACTGCCCTACAGTCAATGCAAACTCAGTGACCCTGTGATAGGCTAGAGCACCCCCCACCCCCATGGCTTTCTCAGAAGGTAGAGGGGATAGGAGGAAGTGTCTCGCTCCCTCCTGCACAGGAGCCAGTGGGTCCTGAACTACTGACCTTGCTTCTAGCAGTCAAAAGCAGAGCACCATTATGGTGCTTCCTTACCCCATGCAAATGAGATGGGGAGCTCTTACAGATATTAGCAACCCATCAATTAGATGAAGCAGAACTGCGTAACATCTGCCACCTGTTTCAGAACAATTTCTTCTTCCACTCTACTATAAGCTCCCTTTATACTGCTCCCCTCCCTCCCTCCCTCCCCAACCCCTCAGGAACTCCTATGTGTATGTATTTTTTCTGGGATGCAAAATGAGGTACACCACACACCTCACACCAATGTAGATCTCGAAATCCACACAGGCTGGAGAGTGTCAAGAGATTGGATTCTTACATTATTGGGTGGACCATATAACTACATATAGCCCATGGTCAGTGGTATGGCACACCTCCCTCAAACAGGGGAATAAAAATACTCCTGTGATCCCTCTATTCAGACCACACAGGAGCATGGAACAGGTGTGTACACACGTTTATTGAAGCACTATTCAGAAACCAAGTAGAGGGGAAGAACCCGAATGAGTGCACATGGGTTTTAGAATGGGCATCTGGTCACCGCTGTGGCACACATGCTCAACACCGCACACACTTAAGACTGAGGAAACCACGAACCACCACATGACACGGGTGAGTTTGGAAGACATCGTGCCAAGTAAAAAAAGCACCGAAAGGAGAAATACTGAATGCAACCACTGTGAGAACTAAAGACAAAACCACCTTGATGATTAGCGGGCTTAGGAAAGTAAAGAGGCCTAGGCTTACAGGGTAAGGCAGTTAAGAACTTGGACAAAGGGAAAGAGGAAGGGTAGACAGGGGGGAGCTATTAAGAGGTTTCAGTTTAAATTGAATACAATTCACCGAGATGTAAACCACCTCTAATTCACAAGTTAGAAATACTAGCACATCTTTAGAAGGACTTATTTATCCAAGTAGAACTTTCTTCAAAGTCAAGGCACTAAATTATCTCCAAAAAACAGCCCACTGTTGACCATGTGGTCAGCTCTCAGTCTACCCCTGGCTTTCTTGAAGTGGACATAATGACCCAACAACTTGGGATCAACAATAAATTGTGCAAAACTGAGAAACACCCTCAAGCTTAATTATATGAAGCCTCTTGGGGTTATGCACTGGACTGCG
>NW_022103925.1:6280658-6281679 GCF_000313985.2 Echinops telfairi
TTGACCTACTTCAGGAACGCTGAGAAATCAACCTCCGTGTTTTCAGTCATTGGAGACGGTCTGCCATGTGTACTGCAAGCTTTACAGTGAGACATCACCCTGGAAGGAAAATCACTCAGCTGGTGAGTAATGTGAGTGCTGTGCATCTCCCACAACTCTGGAGATTTTAAACACACACCGTTATCTGCCACAACAGTAGCAGAGAGACTGTGAAAACGTCCTCCAATGTGAGCCAACACAGCCAAAGGCAAGACATGCACAACCCTCAGTCTCTTCTCTGCCCTGAGCTTGGCCATTGGTTCGCTCCCTCCAGGGTGTTTCAGATGGTCACGTAAGCACGCATCAGCACACGCGCGCTCGAGTCTCAGCTACAGAATGGGGGCTCCTGATAGGTCGGACACTCCATGGATGGCCGTTTGCACAGAACCACGCAAGCCTAGCTGCCACCCGTATATTCTGTGCTGTTACCGAGTAGAATAGTCCTCGAGCGCAGAGTACCCAGGCAGCTGGCAGCCAAGACACCTCAGAAGACTTCCTCCACCCCCAGCACCACCCTTGGGCAGAGAGCAAAGCTGTCCCTCCCTGGTTCAAACCTGCAGGTTCCACCACAGCCCAGGGCAGCCCCTTCCCCGCACCCTTGGTCTATAACCAATGGCTCCAAGATGAACCACAGTTATCTTTTGGATCATATTTCTCCAACCAAGCGCGCCATCCCCCATTCTTATCTTCCTTAATCTACCCTCCTCCCCTCCACACTCAGGTCCTGGGAACCCTTGCTATTGGCGAGTTCTGCCTCCACTAAGTGCAAAGATGTGTGGAGTCTAGCTTAGTTATGAGGAGTTTGGGCAATGGACGTTGAAGGATCCTGAAGTCCACCTGGCTGGCACCTTGTGAGCACTCAGCTCTCACCTGTGGTCACGTTGCAGACCCAAGAGAATAAAGTGCCCTCTTAACAATCAAGATTCCCACATTGAATCCAAAGTGAATTTACCAATGTTGTACAACTCCCTCTCGACTAGGT
>NW_022103925.1:6281779-6284502 GCF_000313985.2 Echinops telfairi
TCCCTCTTCTTCCCATCAGTGCTTTAAATGCCATACGATGACAACACACGTTGATGGCGAGATTCATCAATTGGGATCTTTATGTATTCTATTTCTTTTTTAAGGACTTCTAATTTTCCAAGGGGCATCCTTCTTACATTCTTATTTTGATTTTTGGAGCTGTTTTGTGTCACGTTAGCTGTGCCCCGTTAGCAAAAGAAAACTTCCCTAAACCCCACTCCCACAGGCTTCACTCCTTTCACTGCACTGTTTCAATCGCCTCATGGTGTAGAGCAGCCAGTCGGTCACATTCTGAGGGTCGACAGACCCAATGGGCCTATCTTCTGGCGCTACCACAGGCAAGATTGTGCTTCTATTCATTAGGCCTTCAGCATCTGACAGTAGGTCTATGATATGCATGTGTGAGGATTTCAGCAGGTTCTTCTAAGGAAGTGGGCAACCCAGTCTGTCTTCAGGCTCTAGTCCTAGTTTGTGGCTGTAGGTTGACTACTGTGTTGGGGAGATGCTAAAAGCTAGGTTACAAGTATTTAAAATACTAGTACGGTCACCAAAAGTCAACAGGCTTGAGCTCAGCTTACAGAATAAGAGATGTCATAGCAAAATGCAATATTGGGTGACTTATAAGAATATACATTTGACCCACACCTGTGAATAATGGCATCGAAAGTCAGGGTATGCTGATTGTTGTTGAGACTTCTGACAGAGGATCTATTCCATAACCTTTCCAGGTGTTGTTATTGTTAGGGGCCTTTGAGTCAGCTCTAAACAATAGTGACCCTATGCACAACAGAAAAAAACAAGGCTGTGCTAGAGCTCCACTATTGTTGCTGTGCCCAAGTCTTTAATGCATCCACGGTGTCAATCTATTTCATCGAAGGCCTTTCTCTTTTTGCTCATGCCTCCATTTTACTGAACAGGATGTCTTTCTCCAGAGACTGGTTTCTCATCACAATGCATCCAAAGTATGTAAGAAAAAGTCCTGCCATCCTTGCCTCTAAGGAGCACTCTGGTTTACTTCTTCATGTACAGGTCGGTTTTCCTGTTAGAAGTCCATGGTACTTACAATAATTTTCTCGAGCACCACAATTCAAATTAATCCACTCTCCTATAGTCTTTCTTATACAAAGTTCAACTTCACTTGCATATGATGCAATGGAAGATACCATGGCTTCGATGCAGGGCACCTTAGAGCTCAAAGTAAACATCCATGCTCTTAAATACATTTCAAGAGTTCTTGTGCTGATTTACCTAATACAAAATATCTTTTGATCTCTTGACTGCTGCTTCCGTGATTGTACATCCCATTAAGTCAAAATTCTTCATAATTTCAATCTTTTATCCAATTATCATGATGTTATTTAGTGGTCTGCTGGTGAGGATTTTGTCTTACATTGAGTGGTAATCCATACTGCAGGCGACAATCCTGGTTTTTCATCACCAAGTGCTTCTATTCCTCCTCCATTTAGGAGTCCTAGTGTTTAGTAGTTACATGATGTGCTGAGATCTGTGTGGTCTGCACTTCAATACTACCAGCAGCACATCCGTAGAAAGACGGGGCTTTGTACTCTCTTTAAAAGTTACAGCTTCAGAAACCCACAGGTGGTCTCTAAGAGTCAGCATTGACTAGAGGGCAGTAAGATTCAGCAAACAAATTTGTGTAATCTGCATATCTCAGGTTGCTATTTAGCCTTCTTTCAACCCTGATGCTTCACTCTTTTTCATATTATCCAGCTTCTCTGAAGATTTGCTTAGCATTTAAACAAGTATGGTGAGAGAATACAACCCCGATGTATACCTTTCCTGATGTTAAGCCATGCTATATTCCATTGTTCTTTTCACACATCTGCCTCTATATCCATATATAAGTCCCATATAAGCACAATGAAGTGTTCCAAAATTCCCATTGTTCTCAAAGTGATTCAAATTGTATTATAGTCCACACAGTCGAAAGACTTTGCATAGTCAATGAAACATAAGTTTTTCTGGTATTCTCTGCTTTGAGGCAAGATCCATCTGACATCAGCAATGATATTCCCTGTTCCATGTTCTTTTCTCAATCTGTTGTGACTTTCTGGCAGCTCTCTGTCAACATATTACTGAAATGGTTGTTGAGCCATCTTTTTCATAGTGAGAAGTTATGATGCAATCTTTCTCATTGCATTAGGTGACTGCTACACAAGACCTCTTTGAAGTATTGAAAAGCAAAGAAGTTTCTTTGAGCCCTAAGGTGCTTGAGTTGGACCATGGTATTTTGTCTTGCCGAAAATGCATGTGTTGTGGGTTTGCAGTCTGGTTATTACCGAATTACTCTTCTGAATTATCAAGGCATTGTAGTGGCTGTCCTTTATTTGAACATGCAATATTTTGGTGCATTGGCCGGGAAAGGCACTTTGTCTTGATGCTTCTACCCTACATGGCTCCTGGAAGTGTGGGTCGTCTAGGGGAGGCACCCACTGATAAAATGTTCAGGGTTCCAAACTCTTCCTCTCCCAGGTGAGTGGCTGCCTGGGAATGATGGAATTTGGAATGATTCTTCTGTCTGAAACCTCCAGAGGTAAGTCTGTCTGTAAGGTGGGTCTTTTCTGCTTGGCTAGAGGTGGGGGTTGGATGCCACTGTAACTCTCCTCAGACTATTCTTGCTGGGACATCGCTCGGGAAATCTGGTACCTTGTTAAGGGGCTACTTGTCTTAACAAGACGCTGCTTAACAATTCTGGTAAATCT
>NW_022103925.1:6284602-6285793 GCF_000313985.2 Echinops telfairi
ACCTCCCCACCAATTTGGATCGCTTGTTGTTCCCTTGTCCCTGGGTTTGTTATCACCTCTTCCTTCCCACCTCCATAATGATCCATGTAAACAAAATTCAACATTAATTGGAACAACCAAGCGGCTACACCCCGTAACTAAACTGGAAAGCTGATTTGAAGTTCAGCAGCAAGCTGGACCTGTAGCCCTGTTTAAGGTTAGTTCAAAATGACTAAGCCACTCCTCAAAGGAACAATGAGGTATTCTACTCCTGTGAAAGATTTATGGCTTCCCAAGTCCACAGGGGCAGATATCACTGTGTGCTTTAAGATTGCTGGGAGTCAGCATCAATACATGGCATCACCCCCCAAGTCTGCCTTCTTAGTGCTTGTGACCCATGCTGAGAGTTGATATTTAGCCTGTGCTACACTGGAGTATTGCTGATACCATCAAGTACATGGTTGGGTTAGGTAGCTAGAGGCAGAATTAGGGGTTTTCCCTGTAGATGCCAAAGCCTCCCCTTCCCCCCTGACAGGAAATTGGAAGCTGCTTAAGGCTGGAGGGCATCAAGCTCCTGGCCAGGAAGGGGTGGTACACCTAGGTGGGCTTTGCACCTGGATTGGCCCATGTGGCTCAGGTGAGTTCAATTCAGCCAATGGGGTCAACCAGGCTCAGCTACCATGCCCTCCCGAGGAATTAAAAAAGGCCGGATTCCTTCTCAGAGCAGCTTCTAGGCAGGCACTACAGGTGAGGGTCCTTGAGGGTGCCTGTGTAAACCTGAAGCTTCTAATTTGGAGGCCGCTGTCGTCGCTAACGCTGAATCTCGGACCACCGCCTTTCCTGCCGAGTCTCAGGCCCTGGTCGCCACTGTCGCCGCTGCCATGGCCGAGTACAAGGGCGCCGCAAGCGAGTGTTTTAACTCTTGGAAAGTGAAAACTTTAGATGGAATTCTCCAGGAAAAGAAACGAAGGAAGGAAGAAGAGGAGAAAGCACAGATAAAACGCTTAAAAAATTCTGATGACCAGGATTCCAAAAGGGATTCCCTTGAAGAGGGGGAGCTGAGAGACCACCGCATGGAGGTAACAATAAGGAACTCGCCCCACAGGAGAGAGGACTCTCTGGAAGACAGAGGCGAGGAAGATGACTCTTTGGCTATCAAGCCACCCCAGCAAATGTCCCTGAAAGAAAAAGCTCATCACAGGAAAGATGAAA
>NW_022103925.1:6287152-6288495 GCF_000313985.2 Echinops telfairi
TCCGACCAGGGCTTCGACCTCATGAACAAGTTCCTGACCTACTTCCCTGGGCGGCGGATCAACGCTGAAGATGGCCTCAAACACGAGTATTTCCGAGAGACCCCACTTCCCATTGATCCCTGGATGCTCCGCACGTGGCATGCCAAGAGGGAGCAGCAGCGGGTGAAGCGAGGCACCACCCCTCGGCCGCCTGAAGGGGGCTTGGGCTACAGCCAGCTGGGTGACGATGACCTCAAAGAGACTGGTTTCCACCTGACCACCACAAGCCAGGGGGCCTCCGCTGCAGGTCCTGGCTTCAGCCTCAAGTTTTGACTTCGGCCGATGCAGTGTCCCTGCAAGGGGCCTGGCTGAGCAGGGGATGGAGGTTCCCATTGGTGAGGAGAGCGGCTTCACTGGCTCAATACCTGGGTTTCTGAACCCGCCCGCAAGCTTCTCAATAAAGCCTGCTTCTAAAACTTTACCAATTGGATCTTTAATTCCGCTTCGCGCCCCAAATACTCTTACACCATGCACCTCCCGAAGCAGAGGGAGCAGCAGCGTGAGCAGCTGAAGCAGATGAAACAGCGCATCGCTGAGGAGAACATCATGCAATCCAACATCCTGCGCTGTGACCCCCATGGTGCCCCCCCATAGAGATGCTGTGAGACTAGAAGCTGCTTGACCACAATGTCAAATGCCAGCGAGGTCTTCCATTGTTGGGAATCGTCACTTTACAGTCAAAATCTGAGCGATGGAGAGGACAAGGCACAGCCCTGAGTCTATTGAGTTTGTTTTGTATAGAACAGCCTGTGCAGGGAGTTCTGTTAGATAATAAAGTATCATTTTTGCTACAGAAGATTCTTATTCATTCTTTGATTAGAAAAGTAATGGAACATCTTAGTCAGATTGACTAAACACTTAGGTTTACTGTACCCTGCTTCCTGATGCTGATGGTATATATATCTGCTGGCTAAAAAATAAATCTGGTGGTTGCTGAATTTTCACCAGTCCTCCTAACCCTGTTGTTTGTCTTTTTTAGTAATCCCACTCCACCTCTCCCTGTGTAAACCCTCTGCAGGTGCGGGTCACCACACTCCATGGTGAAAAGATTCAGTAGAGGTTCCAGACTATGAATAGAATACAAAATAAAACTAAGCTATCTCTCCTCACCTAGGGGATTAAGAATGAAACAGGTGTGAACAGAGGGGGCACATTGTTCCATAAGGGGATTCACTCAGTTTATAGAACACTTAAATTATGATGGAAAGAGCTGCCTCCAAAAAGTAAAGTCCACCCTATGCCAGGGATGGAATAAAGCTTCCAAATCTATTTATTTTCAGAACTCTAAATGAAAAGGAACAAGT
>NW_022103925.1:6292700-6293983 GCF_000313985.2 Echinops telfairi
ACTTTGCATAGTCAATGAAACATAAGTTTTTCTGGTATTCTCTGCTTTGAGGCAAGATCCATGTGACATCAGCAATGATATCCCCTGTTCCATGTTCTTTTCTCAATCTGTCGTGACTTTCTGGAAGCTCTCTGTCAACATATTACTGAAATGGTTGTTGAGCCATCTTTTTCATAGTGAGAAGTTATGATGCAATCTTTCTCATTGCATTAATTGACTGCTACACAAGACCTCTTTGAAGTATTGAAAAGCAAAGAAGTTTCTTTGAGCCCTAAGGTGCTTGAGTTGGACCATGGTATTTTGTCTTGCCGAAAATGCATGTGTTGTGGGTTTGCAGTCTGCTTATTAACGAATTACTCTTCAGAATTATCAAGGCATTGTAGTGGCTGTCCTTTATTTGAACATGCAATATTTTGGTGCATTGGCCGGAAAGGCACTTTGTCTTGATTCTTTTACCCTACATGGCTCCTGGAAGTGTGTGTCCTCTAGGGGAGGCACCCACTGATAAAATGTTCAGGGTTCCAAACTCTTCCTCTCCCAGGTGAGTGGCTGCCTGGGAATGCTGGAATTTGGAATGATTCTTCTGTCTGAAACCTCCAGAGGTAAGTCTGTCTGTAAGGTGGGTCTTTTCTGCTTGGCTAGAGGTGGGGGTTGGATGCCACTGTAACTCTCCTCAGACTATTCTTGCTGGGACATCGCTCGGGAAATCTGGTACCTTGTTAAGGGGCTACTTGTCTTAACAAGACGCTGCTTAACAATTCTGGTAAATCTGGAAATCTGGTTAGCCATGGCATTTTGTCTTTTTTTGTGTAAATTGGCTGTCTGTTTGTTGTCTGTTTAGTTGTTTGTCTTTTCGTGTATGAGTATCTATCTTTATATTTCCCTTTCAACCCCTCTGTCACTCCACTCTCCCGGTGACTGGGCTGCTGGGTATTAGCCTAGCAGTCACAGACCTGACTAATTGGACGTCTGGACAAAAGTTTTCTTTAGGCGATTGTTATATTTTTTCTTGTTTTTAGTAGGTTTAAGTGGTTTGCTAAAAGGTAATCAGGACAAAACATGATGGTTTTGTAAATGTAAATCCTTTATATGGTGTTTTCTTAAGGGACATTGAGTGATTTTATTCATAAACTTGGGATTTGGACAGACAATGAATAGATCACTAACCTAACTTGCCAGGGTACTTGGCAGAAGTTTAAGCCTTAGGAGGAGGATTTCTTTGTGTTTATGTTTTCGTTTTTATTGTAAAAGTGAGTATCCATTTTAGACAGCTTATACAGAAA
>NW_022103925.1:6294574-6300660 GCF_000313985.2 Echinops telfairi
CCTGAATGGTTTCACTTTAAGTGGAACTCCCCTTCTATTTTTCTGCATCATACCGACAGAGTTAAAAATCAGCTCAAATAACCACCTCTCCTTGGTTTGTTTTGTATCTTTTGGGTCCCACAATTTGGCTGCTCAGTGGCTCTGACTTTCTGTATAAGAGCTTTCAGCCACTGCAAAGTGCTCTCTCAGTGTTCGGTGGCACAGGTTGTTCTCTTTAACACTCCTGGTTCTGCCTGTACTCCAGGATCCCTTTGTAAAATTAAAAAATATTAATTCTATGAGGTGGCTCCAAGCCCACCCATTTACTTCGGCTTCTTGGGCAAAGCCCCCCCTAACTTGCCCAAATATGTTTGCTGTGGTCTTCTTTCCTGATCCCCCACAGGCAGCACCCACCCTGCTCTCTCTCATCCATGGGGACCAAAGATCAGTCACAAACGCTGACTACCTCCTCTCACCTGTGAAGAGCAAAAACAATCAGTAGATGCTGACTCCCTACTCTGAAGAACTCTGGTAAAGGAACTGCCTCCCCCCACCCCAAACTTGTCATTCCACTTAAAATGACTGCCACTAACTTTTAATCAATGGATTAAAAGCCACCATTTTAAAATTGTCAGAACAAATTAAATCCATAGCTTAAGTAGCCTTGCAGAATTGCTGATAGGCAACTGAAATTTAAAAAAAAATTGTAATTGGTCTTGGATAACTACCTTAATTACTGGTCTTGTGAGTACCTTACCATTCAATATGTAGCCCTAAATCCAGAAAAAGTTGCTGATAAATCAATGATTTGATCCCCAAAGGAAAACAGCAGGGAATCTTACAGACTAGCACTTGGGACTGTAATGCCACCTTGTTGACTGCTGAAGGACCTGCCTCCTTCCCCTCACATACGGCGAATCCCACTAGTGTTTGAATTCATAATGTATTCTTATGTTCTTGAGATTAGAACTGTACTTAATATTGTTCTTTTTGATGTTGTAACAAGGATTCCTAGTTTATGAACCGGGATGTTGGAATCAATGCTGTACCCTGTAATGCTCACTATAATGAATAATAACATTAACTTTGCTTTCTGCTTCCCTCTACACTTAAATGATAACTGAGTTTTTCCCTTTGAAAATGGACTGAAATATCCACTCACACATGCAATGAAAGAATCGCTTTAGAGTCTAACAGGCTGGTTAAAACCAAATAAAGAGACGTCCAAATTACCAAGGCATTATAGTGGCTGTCATGTATTTGAACTTGTAACACATGTGAAATTTGAAAAGTGAATAAAGAAGACCAAAGGAGAATGGATGGTTTTGAACTATGGTCATTGGGGAAAATGTTAAAATATCATGGAATGTGTAAAACAAACAAACAAAAACACCCCAAATCTGTCTTGAGATAAGTGCAGCCAAAATGTTTTCAGATACAAAGATGGAGAGACTTGGTTTCATGTACTAGCGACATGTTTTCAGGGAAATCAGTCTCTACAGAAGGACATCAGACTTTGTAAAGTAAAGGATCCCTGTAAAATAGAAAGGACCTCAACAAATTGGATTGGCACAGTCCTTGCAACAATGAGCTCAAAAATGACAACTGTGAGCAGGATGCTGGAGCTCTTTTGTTGTGTTGAATATAGGGTTGTACATAAGTCCAAACGACTTGATGGCATCTAACAATAAGAACAAATAGGCAGCACTTTCACAAGATGGGATCACATATAATGCACTCATCTCCATTGTGAGATCTTCTTGGAGCAGAGAATCCTTTGAAAGGGGGCTCCCTGAGGGCATAGTCTGAGCCCAATCTATTCAGACTTTCTTTACAGAGCCACTGAGAGTCTATTGCTCATCTTGGTTCCTGCCTCAGCTTTGGCCACAGCTGATCAGACAACACAGCTGCCTACCTTATTTTGGCCCTAAATTAAATTAATCTTTTACACTAATCTGCTATTTGACCTGCTGATCTTGGAAATTTCATCTTGTATCTCCTCTGAAACCTTTTCACTTTGGGTGACTAGCTTTGGAAATACCAGTGACACAGCTTTTGGTATCAAAACACATAAATCACCAAATATCCCAAAATGACTCAGAAGAGGTAGTCTCACAGATGCAATTTGATTTCTGTGCATTTGACCAGGGGAAGTCCTTGTACAGAGTTCCATTTTGTGTTGTTGAGAAACAGTATTTTCTTTGAACAAGTCATTGGCCTTGTAAATTTTATCCTTAGATCTCCAGCTTGGTTTCTGTCAAGGAGACCATATTTTCCAAATTATGTTCCTTCCTCTTTCTTTCCTATATTTGCATTACAATCACCAATATATTGTAATACCTATAGATTGCATGTTTGATCAATTTCAGATTGGAGAGATAATTCGAATCCTTCAATTTATTCTCCATGTCTTCTCAGCTTTCCTAGACGCTACATCAATTTGAATAATAGTT
Source organism: Echinops telfairi (assembly GCF_000313985.2). NCBI lineage: Eukaryota > Metazoa > Chordata > Mammalia > Afrosoricida > Tenrecidae > Echinops > Echinops telfairi. The sequence goes on from NW_022103925.1 coordinate 6,297,007, forward strand.
GTACTGATTGTATTACCTTGTATATGCTGACTCCTTATGAGTTTCAGAGATTGCAAATATTCACAAGAGTAGAAGCCCTCATTCTTCCCCTTTGGGTAATAATGTCCAATCACTTAAGAGTTCATTCTGTACATGTCAACAGTTCATGTATTGCAGTTCATTCATAGCTGGCTTATACTTGTATAATTTCCTTTTCTCCACCATGCTTTAAATGCTATATCATAGCCATACAAATTGATTTCATAGGTGGGGATCCACCCCCCACCACACCCCCTCAAAACAAACAGAATTGTGTTTGTGGAGTAGCGGTTTTGTAGTACGAATTTTTCCTGCTAGGCGACCATCAAGCAACATATCCTGACTTTGTGTACACAGTGGCATCGCCTGAGAAAGTTCTCTCTGGTCACAGTGAAATTTTCATAAAAGCAGTTTTGCTTGAACTTGGTTTTTTGTGATGGTCGATTTAAGAGAACAGGATGCAGCTCTGAAATTTTGTTTTCTGCTTGGGAAAAATGCCACAGAAACTGTTGTGCTATTGAACACATAGCTGACAAGCACAGAGCTATGGGAAAAATGCAAGTACAGGACTAGTTTGCTTGTTTGCAAAAAAGGTGATGACCAACCTCATTCTGGAGGTCTGTCAACTTCCCGAACAGGCAAAAGTGAGGACACCTGGTGCATTTGCAGTTCCATCAGGTCAGACTTTTAATCAAGCTTTCTATTTAGAAGTTCTGAAAAGATTGCATAACTGTGTGCAATTAAAAAGGTCTGATTTGTGACAGTTGGGGGACTGGTTTTGCCACCACGACAATGCACCTGTTCACACACCCATTTCAGCACACCAGTTTTTGGCAAAAAACAGCATATCTCTCTTGTCCCAGGCACCTTAATAATCTGAATTACTCTGTGGGATTTCTTTTTGTTTCTTTGAATGAAGATGGATGTTAAAGAACAGAGACTTGATGAAATAGAAGAGGTGCCAGAAACAAAATGGGGGAGGTGCTATGAGTCATCCAAACAGATGAGTTTTTTTAAATGTTTCCAAGAATGGAATCACAAATTTGACAAATATATCAACTGCAATGGGGACTACTTTGAAGGTGATGAGCTTGTTTTATTAAAAATAATAATAATTAAATACTTTTAAAAAATCAATTTTCGGGGATATCCCCTCATATTTGAATTATTTCTCCTTATGTATTCCATTTCGTTTTGCAGGACTTTTAATTTTCTGAGGTGCATCTTTTTTACGTTCTAATTCTGATTAATAGTACAGTTTTGCAACTATTTCATCGCACTTTGACTGGTGCCCCACTTGCAAAGGAAGACCGCTAAGGCTCCACTCCTAAAGGCTTTACTCCCTTCACCTCACCTGTTTCAATGGACTCATTTTGAAAAGCAGCCATTTGCTCATATTTAGAGTGCCTTCAGACCCAATGCACCTATCTTCTGGCACTAAGACAAGATTCTGCTACCATTTAATAGACGTTCAGAATCTGGCAATCTTTCCATGAGAATTCCAGGAGCTATTTCTGTAGATGTGGGCTACTAGTTCTTTCTTCACCGTCTTCTTCTCAGTCTTTCAGTTTGTCATACCGTGGTGTCTAGTGTGTTGCTGTCATACTCAAAGCTAGGTCATTGGCATTTCAAATTCTAGTAAGGAAACCTGAAGTTAACAGGTTTCAGCACAGTTTTCAGGGAAAGGGATGTGATAGCAATATGCAAAATTGGGTGACTTAGAAGGACATACATTTGTCTCACTCCCATGAATAACGGAATTGAAAGTCAGGGTGTGCTGATTGCTAGTAAGACGTGTGAGAGAAGATCTACTCCATGAGCTTCCCTGTTGTTGTTGTTGTTGTTGTTGTTGTTGATAGGTGCCATGGAGCCAGCTCCAAACAATAGTGACCGTATGCACAACCGAGGGAAACACTGCATGCTCCTGAGAGATCACCACAATTGTTCCTGTGCCCAAGCCCATTGTTGCAGCCACGGGGTGAATCCATCTTGTTGAAGGCCTTCCTCTGATTTGTCAAACCTCCATATTACTGTCCTTCTCCATCGACTGGTTTCTCATGAAAATGTATCCAAAGTGTGTAAGACAAAGTCTTGTCATCCTTGTCTGTAAGGAGCACTCTGGCCTTACTTCTTCCAATACAATACTGCGATCAAGGAGTGTTTTGGGTTCAAATAAATGACAGCCACTATAATGTGTTGATAGAGTAGAAGAGGTTTTATTCAGTTATAACCGGGCGACTAAAACCTAAAAGTGATTTTTTAAATTGCATTCTCGAATGGATATTTCAGTCCATCTTTAAAGGCAAAAATCCATTTATCATTTGTCTAGGGCTTAAGCAAACGTGGACAGAAGCAGGAAGCAAAATTAATGTTATTATTCTTTAGAGTTAGTGAGCATTACAGGGTACAGCGTTGAATATGTATCCTCCTGGCTAATAAAATGATAATTGTAGTATCCTGGTTACAACATCAAAAGGAAAAGTATTATGAAATACAATATTCTGATCTGGAGAACAGGAGAGCATATTTTAAAATCAATCACTAGTGGGACTTTCTGAGAAGGGAGGGTGAAGGAGGGAGGTCATTCAACAGTCAACATGATGGTCTTACAGTGGCCAGTACTAGACTGTCTCAGAGTCGGTTTTAAAATTCTTGCAGTCCAGTTGTAAATGAATAAAAGACTCTCCTAAATTGGAAGACGTTAGAGTGACTCATTTATTTGAACAGGCAACATTACTCCAGGTACAGTAAATCACTTGATTTTCTGATTCAAAATGGCCAATACAACTCCACTTCAGCTCCTTAATGATTACGATATCAACCTTAATGGGTTCCATTTCAGTTCTGACCACTTCTAATTGTCTTAATTTATACTTTGTACATTCTAAGTTACAATCATGAGAAAATGTGTGCAGCTGTTTCTGTATATCTGGAGTCACGCTTCATTGGCAAATGAAGATCTGGAGGGGACACACTCCCACAGAAATCATCTTTTCCTCTCTTAACAGTTTCAGTGCTCTCAGATCTGAGGGACCCAACAACTAGCAGTATCCCTGACAATATTCCGCTTCCATTGTTTAGACTTTCAATACTTGAAAATACTACAAGGTTGTTGGTGAGCATTTCAGCAGCTCTTTTCTCTAAAGCGGGAAGCTGATTCCTTCCCTGTTGTCTGTTTTTAGTCTGGAAGCTCTGCTGAAGCATGTTCACTTAGGGTGACTAAACTGGCACTTAAAATACCAGTGACATAGCTTTCAGCATTGAGGGTCACACAAACCGCCGCAGTTAGACAAACTGACAGACAAGTGATGGAGATTACTCGATCTGATATCAAAAAGCAAACCTGAGTGTCTTAGAAGAAGACACATTTGTCTCACCTTGTGGATAGTGGAATGCAAGTTCAGAGTGTACTAATTGCTAACGAGAGGTCTGATAAGAGACTCTATCCCATGACCCTCCCTAGTTTCTGGCAAGTCCAGGTAACTCTAGGCATTTCTTATCTTGGTTTTGAATCTGCCTTTAACCATCCTTCCCAATGTCTCTATTTCTGTTTGTCTTTTCTTTTGTAAAGATATGGGAGGCCTTACAGAAGTGTCACAAGGAAGAGACAAGCCAGCCAGGATGCAGTATAGCACC
>NW_022103925.1:6301252-6302300 GCF_000313985.2 Echinops telfairi
GAGTGCTTTAGAACAACACACCTTTGTCTCAACCTATGGATAATTGAATGCAAGTTCATGGCGTGCCAATTGCTAATCCGACCTCTGATAGACAATGTATTCTAAGCCGGCCCTGGCTTCTGGAAAGTCTAGGTAATCCTCGACAATTTTTATCTTGGTTCTCCCATCTGCCTTTGGCTATCCTTGCTACTTTTTATTTCTGAGTGTCTCCTCTTTTATAAAAGCACTGGTCTCATGTAAAGAGGACGCACTGTATTCTTGTATAATCTCATGTTACCTTAATAAACAGCATCATTCAACATGACTGCCAAGAGGACTAACGTACACAGTTACAGAGATCACAGGGTCAGATTCCTATTTGGTTGATGTAACTCAATCAATACCAAACTAGTACTATGTGAAGAATTATGGATTCTAGAAAGTACATTTGTACTCCATTTTCCAATACCGATGGTTTATGTTATATGAAGAGTGGCCTGGGCCACCGTTCTCATAATGGGCAGTTATGATGCAAGCATCCTCATTCCATTGGGGGACTCAGCACCACAACACCTCTTTTAAGTGTTGAAAAAGAAGAAGTTGCTTTGAGCACTAAGGTGTTTGAGCTGGGCTAAAAGGCCTTTCCCATGCCCAAGGGCCTATGAAAGTTGGACATTGAATACATAAAAGCAAAGAGCAGATCCATTTGAATCATGGTCCTTGAGAAAAAACTTTGAAATATTATGGATGGCAAAAAACCAGAAATCTGTCTTGGAATAAGTGCAGCCAATAGGCTCCTTAGAAAGAAGCATGGAGAGACTTGGGTCTCATGAACTGGGGACATGTCAGAGATATCAGTCTCTAGAGGAAGGCATTATGCTTGGTAAAGTAAAAGGTCAGTGAAAAACGGGAAGGCCCTCGACATCTTGGATTGACACAGTGGCTGCAACAACTAGCCCCAAAATGACAACAGTGAGGATGATGCAGGAGCTATTTTGTCTTGTTGTACATCGGGTCTCCAAGAGGCCAAACGACTTGATGGCATCTAACAATAAGAACAAACACAGCC
>NW_022103925.1:6304465-6305520 GCF_000313985.2 Echinops telfairi
CTGTCCAGGGCAACGCAGCCAATGCCCCCTTTGAGTTCAAGATGGCAGCAGGCTCAAGGGGGGCAGCTTGTATGCCTAAGCCTGGGGACGACTACAGCTACAATCCGTTGGCCACCTACGGTGATGCCAGTGCTGCTGGTGCTTACTATCGGGATTGTTAGGGTGGTGGCTACTACCCCGCCCAGGATCTGGGCCTGCTCCCCGCCCAAGAAATTGGCCCGGGTGCCTACTTCATCGACGACAAAGCATTTAAGCGAATTCAGGGCAAGAGGAACCAAAGGAGGGAGGAGATCAACTTTGTGGAGATCAACGGTGATGACCAGCTCAGTGGGGCCCAGCATTGGATGACCAAGTCTTTGACAGAAGATAAAACCATGAAGTCGTTCAGCAAAATGAAAGATGAGCAGCCAACAAGCCAACAGCAGCAGGAACACGAGATCACATATCTGATTCACCAGGCGAAGGAGCGCGAGCTGGAGCTGAAGAACACGTGGTCAGAGAACAAGTTCAGCCGCCGCCAGACCCAAGGCAAATATGGATTCTAGGGCCTGGAATAAGATCTCTGCAGGACCACCTGCTGGCCTGGAGCCCCAGGCTTGCCCCTGGGCCCCAGCAGCTCCCATCCTGTGGTCTCGCCCTGAGGACTCACCCTCACCTCTGCAAGAAGGAACCTCTTCGATAGCTTTTTTTCTTAAAGAGCTAGGAAACTCATCGTGCCTTGTCGTAGGGCGGACCCTATGGTCCTCTCTGTGCATTGGCTGCTCAGAGCAGGAATATTGTCCTCAGGGCTTGGTGGGCAAGGATGTGCTCCACTCTCTCTGCCTCCCACTTATTTGCTCTTGTGTTCTCTGATCAGATGTGTCCTTCTCCCTGAACTGTAGCTCCAGTGCTGTCCTGTGAAGTGAATTCTTAAGCGCGGGAGAGGACTGTCCACGTAGTTGGGATTGGGGTGGGACCCTCAGACCTCTCTATGGGTTCTCTCCTTCATGCCGGTATATTGCATTCCCATATTGGCGCACTGGGTTGACGTCTGGTCCCTCTTTCCCTGTGGAGAG
>NW_022103925.1:6307059-6308676 GCF_000313985.2 Echinops telfairi
AAGAAAACAACAGAACATTATACAAGAAACCAGAAGGGATCTACACAAATGGAGAACATCCCATGTTTGTGAATTGGAAGACCCTATATTGTGAAAATGTCAATATTACCTAAGAAATATGCAAATTGAATACAATTCTGTTTTCTTTTTATTATTTTAAGCATAACATAATTTTCACTAACCAGGAACATGTTATCTTTTATGCAAATACGGATATTTTTTAAAGAAATTCATCAATTTTAGTGTCTGACTCAGATTCCAATACTTAATGGACAACAAGAAAATAGTTAACACAAGGCCTGATATTTAATGATGTTTAGAAAATAAAACAAGTGAACCAAGTGCATTGATTGATGCAATTCAGATCCAAATCCCAGCATCGCTCTTCAAAGAAATGGAAAAACATGATTACCAACTTCATGTGAAGAGGGAAGAAGCCCAGGATAGATATAGAACTCCTTAAAAAGAAAAATGAAGTAGGTAGTCTGCCCTACATGACTTCAAAAACTAGTTTACAGCTCAGTTGTCAAAACAGCCTGTACTGGTATAATGATAGATATTTTGGACCAGTGAATCACTTCAACAACCCAGAAATAAAAACATGCAGTTACATAGGGTTGGAGTCATCAGTCAGGCTCTATCAGTTTGGCCCTGACTGCTTTGATCAAAAGGCCTTAGCCAATTTTGTAAAGTCCTTCTATCTAAGAATGTATGTGTCTGAATCATAGCTCCTACACTGCTTCTGTAGTTACACCTGTTACTGTGATGTATTGATCTGCCTCCAATCTTGCTTTTGTGAAAGTTTTCTCACAGATCCCCCATTACCTATGTATCTTGAGTCTCACTTCTGAACCACAGAGCACCATTTCAAAGTCATGTTGGTGGTTTCCCTCATCTGGATGATGTATCTCTGTCCTTGTGTTGCCTTTGTCTCTTATGCTACATAATAAACATTCCCTTTCCATTGTTTTCAAAATGGGGATCTTTTGTACCCTATAACATGACTCCTTGTGACTTAAAGTCGATCAGAAAAAAAGAGCCACTGCATATTCTATCTAGCACCATCCTCACAATTCTTGTTCATTTTGATCCCATTTTTGGAACCATTGTGCAATTCATCTTGTTAAGGGCATTCTTGTTTCACTTCCACTCAACTTTCTCAATCATGTGTTTCTTCAGGGACTTCATCCCTTGAAAACATGTCCACAGTACACGAGACCAATTATCACCATCTTTGCTTCTCAAGAGTATCTTGGCTGTATTATTTCCATAAAGATTTGTTTGCTCTTTTGACAATCCAATGGACTTCCAATATTCTTTGTCAGCAGGGTGATACAAAAATGCATCCATTCTACTTGATTCTTCTTTATTTATTGTCCAACTTTCACGTTCACGAGCCAACTGAATATACCATGGCTTGGGTCAGGTACACCTTAGCCCTCAAGGTCACCTCCTTGTTTGTGAACACTTGTCAGACATCTTGTTCAACAGACTGGCACAAAGCAATAAGCATGGCTGCATCATAACTGCTAATTATGAAGAAAGGGCCCCAACACAGTAGTCAAACCACCTCAACTATGACAGGGACAACCAGAGAAACCATGCACTTTCTAGAAT
>NW_022103925.1:6308776-6309943 GCF_000313985.2 Echinops telfairi
AGAAAACATCCCAGCCCATTCCAGAAATTTGATATTAGCCTATATGTCAGATACAAATCTATAAATTCCTCTTCAGACTCATGAAACACACGAATCATGCTGAATGCAGGAAGATCACAGGCCAGTGGGTGGAAAGTCTTGTGGATCCAGTGGTCACAGAGGCATCTCATCGCTGGCTGGAGTCTTCACGTGGCTACTCCAGCTCCAGGGCTGTAGTGTAGCTCCATGTTTCTTGATAGCAAACATATCTCGCAGGGAGTGAGTTTGTATCCTACCTCCAGTGATCTATTTATCTCCTTTGGGGGATCCAAATGAGGTCATCAAGCTGAGACTTGATTGACAGGCTAAGCTCCATCCCTTCATTCTAAACCCACAAATTTACAACAGATTATGTAACTCCCACAAGTTTATTCCTTAAGAATTTCAGCTTCTACGTGGCTATTGTGAATTGTATTGTTTTCTTGATTTTTTTTAATGTTCTCATCACTAGTACATAGGAAACCAGTTGACTCCAGCTTGTTAATCATGTATCCTGATACAGTGCCACACTCCTCTATTGTTTCCCATAATCCTATTAGGGACAGCTTGGGATTCTCAAGATACAAAACCATATCATCTGCAAATAGCAAAAGTTTTACTACTTCTTTACCCAATTGTATTCCTTTGATTTCTTGTCATTGTCTTATGGTACTGGTTATGACTTCCAGCACAATGTTCAATAAAAGTGGAGATAAAGGACATCCTTTTGGGGGTCCCTTATTCAGTAGAAATGTTTTCAGCCTTTGTCCATTGAGGGTTATATTAAGCCATTGCCTTTTAAAAATATATAAATCACTTAATTGGGGGCTCTTACACCTCTTATAACAATCCATACATCCTTTCTGTCAAGCACATTTGTACATATGTTGCCATCACCCTTGTCAAAACATTTTCTTTCAAATTGAGCCCTTGGTATCAGCTCCTGATTTTTTCCTCCTTCCTCCACCCTCCTAATCACATGAACCCTTGATAAATTAATTATTATTTTGATATCTTACACCACCCACTGTCTCCTTTCACCCATGATTCTGTTGCTTGTCACCCAGGGTGGGTGGGTGTGTAGTTAATGTGTCCACAATTGCAATGGGTTCACCCTTACACCTCCCACCTTCCCCCTACTCTTTTGGC
>NW_022103925.1:6312287-6313616 GCF_000313985.2 Echinops telfairi
GAGAAAAGTTTGGAAGTTGTCAGATATTTTGTCTTGTGTGTTTCCACAACCAGTATTCATGGAAGCACTAGTGAAGAGATCAAATAATGTGCTGCCATAAGTCAATCAGTACAAGGCACTTTATTGTGGTAAAGTACCATCGAGTTTGTTGCCATGCAAAGCGATGCTATGCAAAACAGAAGCAAACACTGCCAAGTCCTTGGCCATTCTCAACATTTTGCCCCTTCAGAGTACTGAAACACAAAGATGTTACTTTGAGGAATAAGGTATGCCTGACAGAAGTCATGGTATTTTCGATTGCCTCACTTACATATCATTTGACATTGAATAAGGAAGCTCAAAAAATAGATATATTTCTATTGTGGTTCTGGGAAAGAATCTGGAAAGTCTCAGGGACTCTGGGTAGCTTTGCAAGGTCTCAATATATTGGTTTCTGACCATACCCTCAAGAGCTCCTTTTCAAAGGATTATCTGATCAAAGATCTCACAATAGAGATGAGGGCATTAGATGTGATCCCATCCTGTGGAATGGCTGTGTTTGTTCTCATTGTTAAATGCCATCAAGTCGTTTGGCCTCTTAGAGACCCGATGTACAACAAGACAAAATAGCTCCTGCATCATCCTCACTGTTGTCATTTTGGGGCTCATTGTTGCAGCCACTGTGTCAATCCAAGCTGTTGAGGGCCTTCCCGTTTTTCACTGACCTTTTACTTTACCAAGCATAATGCCTTCCTCTAGAGACTGATATCTCTGACATGTCTCCAGTTCATGAGACCCAAGTCTCTCCATGCTTGTTTCTAAGGAGCCTATTGGCTGCACTTATTCCAAGACAGATTTCTGGGTTTTTTCCATCCATAATATTTCAACGTTTTTTCCCAAGGACCATGATTCAAACGGATCTGCTCTTTGCTTTTATGTATTCAATGTCCAACTTTCATGGGCCCTTGGGCATGGGAAAGGCCTTTTAGCCCAGCTCAAACACCTTAGTGCTCAAAGCAACTTTTTTTTTTCAACATTTAAAAGAGGTGTTGTGGTGCTTAGTCACCCAGTGGTATGAGGATGCTTGCATCATAACGGCCCATTATGAGAACAGTGGCCCAGGCCACTCTTCATACAATATAAACCATCGGTATTGGAAAATGGAGTACAAATGTACTTTCTAGAATCCAAAATTCCTCACATAGTACTAGTTTGGTATTGATTGAGTTACATCAACCAAATAGGAATCTGACCCTGTGATCTCTGTAACTGTGTATGTTAGTCCTCTTGGCAGTCATGTTGAATGATGCTGTTTATTAAGGTAACATGAGATTATACAAGAATACAGTG
>NW_022103925.1:6313716-6315456 GCF_000313985.2 Echinops telfairi
TCTCCATCGCTCAGACTTTGCCTGTAAAGCGACGATCCCCAACAATGGAGGACCTCGCTGGCATTTGTCATTGTGGTCAAGCAGCTTCTAGTCTCACAGCATCTCTATGACACTGTCACAGTGCTAATACAGGTAGTGGGTCTAAGAAATTAGTTGCACCTGGGAAGCATTCCCAATGTTTCTGTTTCGGTATTTTGTTCTCTTGCAATCTCCCAAGCAAGGCTTTGTTTAATGTATTTCACGAAGAGGTACAAATATTGCATCTCTTGAGACATGGTCTTGTGCGATGCACAGTTCACACAGAGAACTCACTTAAGGAACACAAAAAGCCTATTCGGAGGATTTTGCCAATCTACAATTGAACAGAAAAGGCATTTGAAACACACAATGAAGGTGCTCCTATCACCCATTATATGTTACGATCTTAGTTCTCTAGTGCTGCTATTTAAAAAATACCAAAAGTAGATGACTTGAAATTCCAGTCCTTTGTTCACTCACTGCCATGGGGGCTAAAAGTAAAAATTCATAGTTGAGTTCTTTAGCACATTCAGAGGATACGATTCCCAACGTATAACAGCAAATGTCAAACCTCATCAATTGTCAAACATGTGGATAGTTGACTCATATTAGAAATCAGAGTGATTGTTGGTAGTTATAGAGCAGGGACACTGGTCTAACTCATGCAATAGGCGCTTCAGCCTGCCCACACACACATCAAGATTCCATTGGTTTGTGGGTTGCCCAAATAACATTCATCAGGACTGGAAACTCCAGGAGGAAGAACTTGCACACTGATGTGTGTTCTTCAGCCCTCTATGCAGGACAGCTGTGAAAAACGGGTTTCCAGGGATATTGAATTTGAGGAATTTGGTACAATGTCCCAGGGCAGGCAGGAGGCAGGAGAGCTGGGAGTCTGTGATCCTACACACACACATATCCAGGAAGTGAAGAGTGAGGCTCCTTCCAGCAAGTCTTTGAGGAAGTCCATATTTAAGTTAGTCAGGATGACATGACTCAAACTCTGGGATCATAGGTTACTGGTGTTAGGGCAGAAGGAGAGGCATGAAAGATCCCAGTCTGAAATGGAGCAGTGTATTATCCAGAAGGTCTCCAAGAATGTCTGCAGGTTCCTAACACCTTCTTTATGTGGCCTTCCAAGAAGAAGACAGATTCCAGGCAAAGTTCCTGGAGCTAGTGCAGTGTCAGGATTTGAGAGGAGAATTAGAGAAACAAGTTCTCCAGATCCTGGGCCTCTGCTTTGGAATCCTTCACATTAATGGATACTTCCAAGGGAAGGAGAATTCTCAGATTCACCATCTGGCCCAAGTGCAAAGCAAAACTGGCCAGGGTGGCCAGGTCCCATGTACCCCCTACTATTAGCTCCTGGACACAGTCCAGCCATACCACCTTGAGGATCTTGTTAATCAGATCAAATTGGGGCAGCCTGGTCTCAAAAGTCAACTTGGCACAGCACAGATGCAGTAGCTATCTTCTCTGCTCCACCCTCTCAATGAGGAGGTTGAGGGAGTCATTTAGACAGGAATTCTCAATTCTCACTCCAATCAGTACCTGCAATGGGGCCCAGATGCTCCTCAATCCCTGAGCCTGTGACTTTTTGCTTTCTACTAGGGCCTTGGATGTCTTCTGGTTTTCCTGTGATGAGCCCACACAATACCTCACCCAGGTTCCAGAATCCAGGTCCTCAATGGTGATACTGGTATGTTTTTGTAAATCCAGGAC
>NW_022103925.1:6316563-6317877 GCF_000313985.2 Echinops telfairi
CATTATTTATATAAATGTTTTTCTCTTTTGACAGTCCAATGAACTTCCAATATTCCTCACTAGTGGCATAATCCCAAAATGCTTCTGTTTTACCTCATTATTCCTTATTCAATGTCCAACTTGCACAAGCATACGAGGCCATTGAAAATACCAAGGCTTGGGCCCAGAAGCCCTTAGTACTCTTACTCAGCTTTATCAACCGTTTTCAGAGTACTGAAGCAGCAAAGTATTCATAGCTGCTAGTTATGTAAAAAGGGCCCCAAACCGTATACTGTCTAGAATCCTTTATTTCTCCCATAGTACCAGATTTTAATTGACTGATTGCGTCGCCGAAAATGTATCTTGAAATTCTGTTCCTGCAATCGTGTGGCCTAAACTCTTTGCAAACAGGTGCTTGATAATAGTTCCTATGGTATTGTAGTATGATGCAATGTGTCCTTTTAACTGCAGTCCCCTGTCCTTATGAAAGAGAAGACACACAAATGGAGACTAGGAAGGACAGCCATGTGAAAAAAATGTATCCAAGAATGTATTTTTAGACACGAGCCTTTTATTCTGAGGAACTGCGCAATGCCTTAAGAAGAAAATGCTGCAGGAGAAGTAAGGCTTCGACTCCCTTCCCTGCGTGTCTGCGTGTGTGTACGTGTAAGTCAGAGGGAGAGAGTACAGTCAGCAGGGGTGTAGCAGCATCCCCACGCAGGCTGAGGGGAGCCAGGTGCAGGACGAAGGGAGTCATTGGACTTCTGAGTCCCTGGGGCTGGAGGGGGGCTCTCCCCAGAGTCTTGCTCCCACCTCCCCCCACCGCATAATGTGTTGTCCCCAAGAGGAGAAGGCTAGGAGGACCCTCTAGGAACTGAGGAAGATGAGAAGCGGGGGTGCCTTCGCTGTCCCCAGTGGGGGGCAGAGACACCACAATGTACTTCTCTGGTGTGGCTGTGGAGATGAGCTTGACAATGGGCTGCTCTCTGGGCACGGTGCTGGTGCCCCAGGAGGTGGTAGTGGAGCCAGAACCAGGCGCTGAGCGGCCAAGGAACAGGACTGGATGGGTAGAGGTAGTACTGGATGATGACAATATGATGATAATCTTGGTTGGAGGAGGGGACGGCTGAGGGAGCGCAGCAGCTTGGCCGGACACCTTTGTGTGGATGGGCAGCACGATGGAGTCAGGGACCATCAGCAAGCCAGAGGTCCTGGGCGAGGCTGAGGGGCCTGGGAGAGGTTCAGCGTGGGCCTGGGCTGGGTCATAGTCAGCGTTGTCCTGTTGACCTACTGAGCTTGCAGAGCGGCCTGGGCCCGGGCCTTGACCACGTGGGA
>NW_022103925.1:6319168-6320406 GCF_000313985.2 Echinops telfairi
TCTGCCAGCAGCTGGCAGGCTTCCTCCTGAAGCTGGGCGATGCCCATGGACTCGGCCACCACCCTCATCGACTCAGAGGGCAGCACAGTATTGTGGAGCACCAGCTTCTTCTGTCCACCCATCCTGGAGTCCATTATCCCTGGACCTAAGGGAGGGAGATAGATAGATGTTCAGGGTGAAGTGATGGAGACCCTTCTAGGGGCCTTGACCGTGATTATCACACTGATAAGCCTGGCAGCTGGGCAGCCAAATCTGTAAACTCTCATCTCTGCTAATCCCAGGCTCACCTGCCACCCCTTGCCACATTGGACTGCCGAAGATGCATATTTTAGGATGAAAATGCTCAAGGTGACCTGTCAGAAACTATGAGGGGATCGCATAGTTTCCCTCTCAATTGACTCATTAATCATCAGTCAACACTGACTGCGAAGCCAGTCATCCACACAGGTGAGCCCAATCTGCCTCTCAAATCAATCACCAAATATGGGCCCTCGCTAAGGAAACCAAGCCAGAGATATCATGACCAAAGTCAGATGATTCCCATATCAATTTCCCATAATCTACAACTCTTGTCAGATTGCTACATTCCTTTAACACTTTGTTAATTTTGCTATAGAAATGGATTATTCCTGAATATAAACAAGACCCAAATCCTCACAACCAGAACAATAGGTAGTATGAGAGAAGGAGAAAAGTTTGAAGTTGTCAGATATTTTGTCTTGTTTCTTTCAACAACCAGTATTCATGGAAGCAATAGTGAAGAGATCAAATGATGTACTGCATTAAGTAAATTGATACAAGGCACTTTATTGTGGTAAAGTACCATCAAGTTTGTTGTCATCCAAGGGTGCTATGCAAAACAGAAGGAAACACTGTCCAGTCCTTGGCCATTCTCAAGAGTTTGCCCCTCCAGAGTACTGAAACACAAAGATGTTACTTTAAGGAATAAGGTATGCCTGACTGAAGTCATGGTACTTTCAAGTGCCTCATTTATATAACATTTGACATTGCATAAGGAAGCTCAAAGAATAGACATATTTCAATTGTGGTGCTGGGGAACAATCGGGAAAGTACCATGGACCTCTTAAATTACGAAGAACTATGTCTGGAAAAAGAATATTGTCAGGGATACTGCTAGTTGTTGGGTCCCTCAAGTCCATGAGCACTGAAAATGTGAGAGGACAAGAAGATTTCTGTGGGAGTGTGTCCCCTACAGATCTTCATTTGCCAATGAAGCA
>NW_022103926.1:0-5492 GCF_000313985.2 Echinops telfairi
TTGTTGAAGAGGGCATCTGCTTCCCATTGGATATTTTGGGGGGCCCTTACCAAAGATCAGTTGTCTATGGCCTGATGTTTTCATTTCTGGGTTTTTAATTCTTTTCCATTGGTCTGAGTATCTGTCATTATACCAATACCATGTGGTTCTCAAAATTGTAGCTGTGTAATATGTGCTAAAGTCAGGTAAAGCAAGCCCTCGTACACTGTCCTTGTTGAGCAGTTCTCTGCTAAATCTGGGCTTCTTCCTTCTCCATATGGAAATGGTAATCAGGTTTTCCATTTCTTTGAAGAAAGATGAGGGTAATTGTATAGGGATTGCATTAAACCTTTATATTGCCTGGGCACAACTGAAGTCTTTACTATATTGGGTCTTCCGGTCCACGAGCATGGGATATTCTTTCATTGGTTGAGGTCATCCTTGGATTCTTGTAACAGTGTTCTGTACTTTTCCACATATAGGTCTTTTGTTCTTTAAGTCAGGTATATCCCTAGATATTTCAATTTGTGCTTGGCTATTGTAAAGGATACCACCCTTTTTATCTACTATTTGTGGTCTTATCCTATTTGTATAGCAGTCTGATGGACTTCTGTTTTTGTTTTTGTATCCTGCCACTCTGCGAAACTCCTATATTGCTTCCACTACTCTCCTGTGGAGCTTTTGGGATTTTTCCATATATGAAATCATGTCATCTGCAACTAATGATAGTTTCACCTCTTCCTTCTCTAGACGAATACCTTTGATGTCTTCTTTGCCTTATGCTGATAGCTAAAACTTCCAGTATGATGTTAAATAAGAGTGGGGATAAGGGGCATCCTTGCCTGGTCCCCTTTTCCAGTGGGATTGGGTCAGTCTTTTCTCCATTGACTTCCACGTTGGCTGTTGGTTTTTTATAGATAGCTTGTGTTGTCTTGATGAATTTTCCTTCCATTGCTAGCTTCTCGAGTGTCTTAAACAGGAATGGGTGTTGGATGTTGTCGAATGCTTTTTCTACATCTAGCAATATGATCATGTGGTTCTTATAGTTTTTCAAGTCAATGAGGCAAATGATTCTAATGGTCTTTCATATGTTGAACCCTCCCTTCATCCCTGGTATGAATCTCACTTGGTCATGGTGAATTATTTGTTTTATATACTTTTGTATTCTATTGGCCAGTATTTTGTTAAGGATTTTTGCATTGATGTTCATTAGGGATATTAGTTTGTAGTTCTTGATTGTTGTGGGATCCTTGCCCGGTGTTGGTATCAGAGTTATACTAGCTTCAAAGAAGGAGTTTGGGAGTTTGCTGTCTTTGTCTATGTTCTGGAAGAGATTGTGTAGGATTGCTGTTAGTTCTTCCCTAATGCTTGGGAAGCAATTTTTTTTGTTGGTAATCCCTTGATAACCTTGTCTATTTCTTCTATTGCTATGAGTCTGTTGAGATTCTTGACGTCCATCAAGGATAGTCTAGGGAGGGGTTGTTTTTCAAAGAATGTGTCCATGTCTTCCAGATTTTTGTAATTCATTGGAGTACAATCCTTTGTAGTACTGTGTCATTATCCTTTTGATTTCATTAGAGTTTTTTGTAATGTCCCGTCTTTCATCCCTCATCCTTTCTATTGAAATCCGTTTCCTCCTTTCTTTGGTTAGGGTTGCCAGCGGTCTATTGATGCTGTTTATCCTTCCAAAGAATTACTTTTTTGCAGCATCAGTTTTTTACACCGTTTTGTTATTTCCCCCCTCCTGAATCTCAGACCTGATTTTTATGATTTCCTTTTTATTCTATTAGTAGAATTGTGCTGCTGACTGTGCTCTAGTTGTTCTAAATTTTGTGCCAGCATATCAATCATGAGTCTCTCTTCCTTCTTCAGGTGTTCATGTATGGCTAGGAAACTTCCTCTGATAACTGCCTTTGCTGTGTCTAATACGTTTTGGTACTCTCATTTGGTATTCTCATTCTCGTTGCTTTCTAGAAATTTCCTGGTTTCATCTCTGATCCGTGTCAGTACACACTCCTTTTGCAAAAGAGAGTTCTTCATCCTCCAATTGTTTGCTCTTATTTTCTTTGTCTTCCTTTTGTTGATTTCCATCCTTATGTCCCACTGGTCACAGTGGTGAAAGAGAGAGGTCTGTATGATATCAATGTGCTTAAATGTATGTAGATTCACCTTATGCCCCAGCATTTTGTCTATCTTCAAATATGTGCCATGCGGGCTTGAAAAGAAGGTGACATTTTTTTGTCTTTGAATGTACAACAGAAAAGTAGCTGAAGGGATTGAGTAAGATATGACAAAATAATTATAATTTATAAATCATTGAGGGTTCATGAGGGAGGGGTTGGTATAAGGGAGGGGGAAAACAATGAGCTGATACCAAGGGCTCAAACAGAAAGAAAATGTTCTGAGAATGATGATGGAAACAAATGGATAGTGTGCTTGAAACAATAGATGTATGTATGGATTGTTATATGTATGTATCCCCAATAAAATGATTTTTTAAAAAGATCACAACATATGTACAAATTTGCTGGACACAATGGATGTTTGTACGGATTATGATAAGAGGTGTATAAACCCCCAATAAAATGATTAAAACCAAAACAAAATAAATAAAAGAAAGTTAGAGATCAGACAATATATTCAAATCTAGAACAGATTTGAATTAATAATAAGGTACTATGGTAGAGTTCTAACTTTTAATCTAACTGCATCTATATCTATCCACTTCGCAATAAATTTTGCATGTTAGCAAAGCTGTTCGCATCCCTGGTCCATGGCCATAGGGAATTCACCAGTGGCTTAATCCAGGTGCATTTCCCTGTTCACTTTCAGAGAAAAAAAAAACTGAAACAGCTTTAAAATGGGTCCAAAGGGAGATTAAATGACAAGATATTAGATTTAAACCTAACAACATCTACAATAAGCAACCTTACGATGCTCTTTCTGATTAAAGGTATATTCATATCCCTCAAATATGATTGGAGGGGATTCACCTGAGGCTAATCCATGTGTGGACTAGGAGATGGATTTGGGTCTTCCACTGTCATCCATAGCCTTCTGCAAACCAGGTATTTATAGTTTAAGCTCTGTTGCCATTCTTTCCTTTGGATGTAGATGCTATGTTTTACAATCCTTGGATCACACCACCTGATGTGTTTCTTCCATGTGGACTTAGTTGTTGCCTCACTTAGATTCGTTCAGGTTTTAAAATAACTTTTAAGTTTCCAGAATCTATTCTCTCTAATAGCTGGACACCATCTAGCTTCTTCATCCCACTTTCTAGAGCACCCATATCTTCACGGATCTCTTCATGAGTTCAAACATCAAGCAGAGCCATGTCATATGAATTAATTGTCCTCTGACTGGGGCTAAAATTAAGTGCAAGCCCCAAATCCATTCCAATATCGATCGCTTCTATATGTCTCTGGTTCACCTTGAAGATGTCATTGTCATTTTATGTGAGAGGACATTATCAATCATTCCCGCTAGTGCATCATTTTCGCTGCTATCAAGCCAATACTCAACTTTTAGTGACCCTGTAGGGCAGGGTACAGCTGCCCCTGTGAGTCTTTCAGTCTGCAAATCTTCACTAGACTAGAAACCTCAGGAGATAGCTAGTGGTTTGGAACTGCTGACCTTGTAGTTAGAAGTCCAATGTGTAACCACCACGCCCTGATCATGTCATTCATTCAGCCTATTTCAAACACTGTTGAGAAAGGGAATTATATGAGTGTAGGCCAGCTATGAACTGCAATACAAAAATTGTTGACTTGTATAGATTAAAATCTTAAGGGACTGGACAATCTACACAAAGAATGGCGGTTGGTGAAAGGGCAAATCTTTCAATAACATTCATCCACAGCAGCAGAATCATGCCTATCCGATTCATACATATCATAATGAAGCAGGGAGGGTGAGGTCGTTAGTTTATTGTGACAACCTGGCCAATAAACACATGTAGGGTTAATTGAAGGGCAGAGTATAAATGGCTCCATGAGCCTCACCTTTCTAGTTCTCGGGTCTCTTGCATTTAGGTGGTCGTACCAGGGTGCAGCTGCCTTAGCCAGTTCCTGCTTCAGCTGGCAAGGCTCAATTCCTGCAAGACATCCCTGAGGAGAAGCCATATGGACCTGCCCTGATGCAGCCCTGGGTGCTGGTGTAGCCATGTGGAGACCCCTGTAAGTGCTGAGATGCTGACACATTCACTGATTTGGCTTTCCTCCTGCAGTCATTGTCATGGTGTGTGTATTGTGAGATGGAGGAGGACTTTGTGGATTGGTGTCAGACATATGGGTTAATGTTAGACTTGTAGGCTTGGGCAGCACTGGGTTGGGATGTTTTCTTGATTTGCACTTAACCTTTATATAAAACTCTCTTTTATAGATGAGTTTCTGTGGATATGTTTTTCTAATGTAACCAGACTAACACAGAGGGCATTAAAACATGAAGTATACAGTAGTTCCGGACCCCCATTTCTTTGTCATCTTCAAAGCAAGAGATTTGACCAAAGTCCTCTGTCTGCCAGTTTTGTGCCCATGGGCTGGTAGTCATGTGCTAGTCACACTAGGGAGGATCCACCAGAAATCCAATGGCTACAGATGATCCAATAAGTTTACTAATATCACCCACAAACAAAATTATATTGAGGATAACTCATAAACAATGGCAGCCGTCCAGTCACAGAAAACAGCAGCAATTCACCTGGACTCACAACAGAACTTGGAGCAGGCTGAGTTCTGTTCTGTTTTTCATAAAGACATTGTGGACTAGAAACAAGTGAACACTACCTGACAGCAACAACAACAAAATTCAGTTCAGAAGGCAGTCCTTTCATCCTGTCCACACCTAAGAAGTGGGCACTACGCACGTATGTGTTTGCATGAGGTGGGGTCATTGGGAGTCCCTATGCAGTGTGAGATGAAGAGCTTGGGCCAGATTCTAAATATCATGGAAGCCACTATAGGTCTTTCTACCAAAGTGTGGGTGGTGTCTGTTATTGAAATAATCCCCCTCAGTGCACAGACAGCTACATGAGACCCAAAGCTGAAGCAGGTCTCCCATGATCACACCCAGAATGCAAATCTGCTTTGAGTTAAGCCCCATACTGCTTCCTTCCCACCACTACTTCCATGTTTTCCTTTTTCCTTCTATGTTTTTCTAACTGTACTTAAAAAAAATGAATTGGGAAATTTACATTTAGCATTACCCAGCTGGACTCAGTTTACTTTGTTCTGATTGTTTTGACAGCATCTAAAGTGTCATAGTCAGGATCCTTTGGATATATGCCTTCTTCTCACCATCAGGCCTCATCAAGGTGTTGATTTTGGCGATGTCAATGTCATAGAGCTTCTTCACAGCCTGTTTGATCTGGTGCTGATTGGCCTTGATATCCACAATGAACACAAACATTCTGCTATCGTTTATCTTCTTATGGCTGACTCTGTCGTCAAGGGGAACTTGATGAGGGAAAAGTGTTCAAGCTTGTTTCTTTTTGGGGAGATCATCAAGGCATA
>NW_022103926.1:6646-58136 GCF_000313985.2 Echinops telfairi
ATATATGCACTTTGATCTATTTCCCCATCCTCATATATAAATATATTTACATATGTACATGCCTTTATTTAGAGCTCTGTAAATGCCCTTTGCCTCCTAGCTCTTTTCTCTATTTACTTTTACTTTCCTCTTGTCCCACTGTCATGCTCAGCCTTCATTTGGGTTTCAGTAATTCCTCTCGGTTACATTACCCTTGATCAATCCCTACCAGGCCTCCTACACCTTCCTCACCACCGATTTGGATCACATGTTGTTACATTGTACCTGGGTTTGTTAACGCCACTTCCTTTCCCCCCACCTCAATTTCTCCCATGTGCCCCTGCAACTGTTGGTCCCATTGTTTTCTCCTCCAGATTGTTCATCCAGTTGGTCTTATTTAGACAGACCTGAGGAGATAACATGCACAAAAACAAAACATCGCAAATCAAAGCAACAAAAGGAAACAACAACAAAAAACCAATGATAAAAAATGAGACAAAAAGAAAGCTTGTAGTTAGTTCAAGGACTATTTGTTGGCCTTTAGAAGTGTTTTCCGGTTCAGTCTGATGGGGTGTCAAGCCCTGGCCCCAAAGTCTATTTTTGGTATTCCCTGGGGACTTTGTTGCTCTGTTCCCCTTGCTGTTCTGTTGCATGCCCTTGGTGTTTTGCCTAAGTGTGGTGGGATCAGATTGGGCGCAATTCCCACACTTTGTCTCCAGTGTTGTCCCCTGTAGGGCTATGGGTCAGTGAGAGATGTCATGTCTCGTAGCGGGGATCGCTATATGGTCTTCTTTGTGGATTGGCTGTTCTGAGAGGGCATCTCATCCTCAAGGCTTTATGGGCCAGGATGTGCTCCTCTCTCTCACCCTCCCCATTCATTTGTTCCCCTGTGCTCTGATTAAACATGTCCCTCTCTCTGAGCTGCAGCTTCAGTGTTGTCCTCTGAAATAAAATCTTCTGGGGCGAGGGTCAGGTGTACATGTAGTTAGGTTTGGGGACGGCCCCTCAGACCTCTCCACTGGTACCGTGCTCGATGCTGCATGTTGCATTCACATCTTAGAGGACTGGGTTGAAATCTGATCCCTGTTTCCCTGTGGAGGTATAAACAGTACCCTACCCTTGGGTAGGTTAGTTCCCTGTTCCCCCGCTACTCCCTTTTTCTTCTTTCCTTTTCCAACATCCTTTTCAATTGGCAACCCTTTTTATCCCTGGATTTGGTCTGGACCCTGCCATACTATCTGGACCTCACTTCAGGAATATGTGTATATGGTAGCTTTTTCCCCAAGCCCTTTTGCATTTTTTTAAGCTTATCCCATGGATTCACGTTTTAATTGTCCTTTTGTGCTTGGCTTACTTCGCTTAGCATAATTTCCTCCATTAATTCCCATGCGTCAATGTGCTTCATATACTCACCACTGCTTTTAAGGATGTGTACTACTCCATTGTATGTATGTACCACCATTTTTAATCCACTCCTCAGTTGTTGGAAATGTGGCTTGTTTCCAAGTCCTCGAAATTGTGAACTCTGGCATGATGAACATTGGGGAACACATGCCTGTCCGTGGTTTGTTTCTAGCCTCTTCTGGTTATATGCCCAGTAAGGGGATTGTTGGGTCGTATGGTATAGCTCAATTTCTGTCTGTTTTACATATCGCCAGACTGATTTGCATAGGGGCTATACATACCTACAGGTCAATCAGCAGTGGATGAGAGTTCCTGTCTCCCTACAGCACCTCCAACACTTGTTGCTTTCTGATTTTTTGAATTGGTCTATTTTGAAGGATGTTAGGTGGTATCTCATTGTTGTTTTAATTTGCATTTCTCTATTGGCTAAAGATCGGGAACATTTTCTCATATGTTGATTGGCCCTGTGAAACCTCTGTTCAGGTCCTTTGCCCACCTCCTTGGTGAGCAATTGTTTGGTTTTTTTTCTTTTTGGAAGCTAGCAAAGGATTGTAGATTTTAGTAAAAAGGCCTTTGTCTGATGTCACATTGCTAAAGATGTTTTTCCAGTCTGTGGACTCTCTTATTACTCTCCTGCTGAATTCTTTCGATGTACACAGGTCTTTTCACTTCAGTATATCCCACTTGTCAATTTGTGCCTGTGTGTTTGTGTCCTTCCCTATTTCTGATTGCCTAGGTATTCCTTGTGCCAAAGTTCTCAAGTTCGTCCCAATTCCCTCATTGATGGTCCTAAGACTTTGGGGTTTCACATCAAGGTCTGGGATCCACCTTGAATTTATGCTTGTGCATGGAGTGAGAGAAGGGTCTTGATTCATTTCCCTGTAGGGAGATATCAAATTTTCTCCATCACCATTTGTTGAAGAGGGCATCTGCTTCCCATTGGATATTTTTGGGGCCCTTACCAAAGATCACTTGTCTATATGCTGATGATTTTATTTCTAGGTTTTCAGTTCTTTTCCATTGGTCTGCGTATCTGTCATTATACCATTACCATGTGGTTCTGACAACTGTGGCTGTATGTTATGTGCTAAAGTCAGGTAAAGCAAGCCCTCACACTGTGTCCTTCTTCTTGAGGAGTTCTCTGCCAATTCTGGGCTTCTTCCTTCTCCATAATAAGTTGCTAATTGGTTTATCCATTTCTTTGAAGAAAAATCAGTGTAATTGCATAGGGATTGCATTAAACCTTTATAGTGCCTTGGCACAAGTGACATCTTTACTATATTGGGTCTTCTGGTCCACGAGCATGGATATTCTTCCATTGATTGAGGTCACCCTTGGTTTCTTGTAATAGTGTTGTGTACTTTTCCTCCCATAGGTCTTTAGTTCTTTTAGTCAGGTTTATCCCTAGATATTTCAATTTGCGCTTGGCTATTGTAAAGGGCACCACGTTTTTTATCTCCTCTTCTGTGGTCTTTTCTGATGTCAATAGCAGTCTAATCAACTTCTGTCTTTGATCTTGTATCCTGCCATTCTGCCAAATTCCTCTATTGCTTCCATTACTCCCATTGTGGAGCTTTTGGGATTTTTTCCATATATGAAATCATATCATCTGCAAATAATGATAGTTTCACCTCTTCCTTCTCTAGACGAATGCCTTTGATGTCTTCTTTGCCTTATGCTGATAGCTAAAACTTCCAGTATGATGTTAAATAAGAGTGGGGATAAGGGGCATCCTTGCCTGGTCCCCTTGTCCAGTCGGATTGTGTCAGTCTTTTCTCCATCGACTATTGTTTTTTTATATATAGATTGTGTTGTCTTGAGGAATTTTCCTTCCATTGTTATCTTCTCAAGTGTCTTAAACGGGAAAGGGTGCTGGATGTTGTCGGATGCTTTATCTGCATCTATCCATATGATCATGTGGTTCTTAAATAGTTTTTCATGTCAATGTGGTGAATGATACTAATGGTCTTTTGTATGTTGAACCCTCCCTGTATCCCTGGTATGAATTGTTCAAGGTGAATTATTTGTTTTATATTCTTTTGTATTCTATTGGCCAGTATGTTTTTAAGGATTTTTGCATTGATGTTCATTAGGGATATTGGCGTGTAGTTCTCAATTCTTGTGGGATCCTTGCCCAGTTTTGGCATCAGAGTTATAATAGCTTCATAGAAGGAGTTCGGGTGTTTGTCATCTTTTTCTATATTCTAGGAGAGATTGTGTAGGATTGGTGTTAGTTCATCCCTAAATGTGTGGTAGAATTCTCCTGTGAAGCCATCTGGTCCAGGGAATTTTTGTTTGTAACCCCTTGATAACCTTGTCTATTTCTTCTATTGCTGTAGGTCTGTTGAGATTCTTGATGTCCTTTGAGGATAGTCCAGGGAGGGATTGGTTTTCCAAGAATTTGTCCATTTCTTCCAAGCTGCTGAATTCATTGGAATTCAATCCTTTGTAATACTGAGTCATTATCCTTTTGATTTCACTAGAGTCTGTTGTAATGTCCCGTCTTTCATCCCTCATTCTTGCTATTGAAATCTGTTTCCTCCTTTCTTTGGTTAGGTTTTCCAACAGTCTATCGATTCTATTTATCCTTCCAAATAACTGACTTTTACAGCATTACTTTTTTACATCATTTTCTTATTTTCCCTGTCCTGAATCTCAGCCCTGATTTTCATGATTTCTTTTCTTTTGCTATTAGGATTGTCCTGCTGACTGTGCTCTAGTTGTAAATTTTGTGCCAGCATGTCAATCATGAGTCTCTCTTCCTTTTTCAGATGTGCATGTATTACTATGAAACTTCCTGTGATAACTGCCTTTGCTGTGTCCCATACGATTTGGTACTATCATTTGGTGTTTTCATTCCCGTTGGTTTCTTGAAATTTCCTAATTTCATGTCTGACTCTTGCCAGTTCGCACTCCTTTTGCAACAGAAAGTTTTTCATCCTCCAATTGTTTGCTCATTTTCTTCATCTTGCATTTGTTGATTTCCATCCTCATGTCCCAGTGGTCAGAGACAGAGGTCTGTATGATATTAATGGGCTTAAATTTATGTAGATTCGTCTTATGACCCAGCATGTGGTCTACTTTTGAATGTGTCATGCGGACTTGAAAAGAATGTGACTTCGTCTTTTGATGAAAAACTGTAAATATCAAGTCAAATTGTCTGATTGTAGTGTTTAGATCTCTAGCCTCCTTGATGAGTTTTTTCCCTGTGATCTATCTTTCTCAGAGAGTAGTGTATTGAAGTCACCCAGTATAATTCTTGAGGCTGGTTTTGTTTTTTTTCCATCTTTTCGAGTGCTTGGTTGATGTATTCAGCGAGTCTCTCATTCGGGGGTTATAGGTTTACAATGCTTAGTGGTTCTGTGTCTACCGTTCCTTACACTGTGTCCCTCCTTATCTCTTTTTATGGTTTGCACTTTAAGGTCAATTTTATTCAAATTAGGATTGTGACCCTTGCTTTTTTTGAATTGCTGTCTGCCTTGTATACCTTTCTCCAGCCTTTGATTCTCAGCCTCTTTTAGTCTGCAGCCTTGGGATGTGTCTCCTGAAGGCAGCAGTTTGATGGGTTGTGCTTCCTAAGCCTTTCTGCTAGCCTCACTCTTTTAATGCCTGAGTTCAGACCACTGATATTCAGGGTTATTATCTCCCTCTGCACTCTCTGTAATGTCACCTTATACCTTTTGTGTCCTTTCTTATTAGTGTGTTGTGCATGTGTGTGCACATGTGTATCATTCTTGATTCTATCCATCCTTAAGCTCATGATATCTTGGGATCTGTTTTCTCTTTATTGTCCTCTGGAGGAGGTGGTTTTATGTGGTGGTCTTTTATTTATGATTGGTGAGTGTTGTTCTTCTGCCAATACTGGCTCAGCAAGGATCTTTTGTTGTTCCTTGGGCTGGGATAATAAGGTTTGGTTCCTTCTGACATATTCTTTGAGCTTTTCCTTGTCTGTGAGGACCCTTACTTCATCTATCTTGATTGATAATTTGGCTGGGTAGAGTATTCTTGGGTTTGCGTTGCTTTCCTTCAATTTTTGGAATATGTTACTCCACTCTCTCCTCTTCTTCATAGTTTCTGCTGGTAGGTCTGAGCATATTCTTATTTGGGAATATTTATTGTGGTTGTTTGTTTTTCCCTAGCTGCTCTCATGATTTTCTACTTTTCCTCAAAGTTCGATAGTTTTACTATCATGTGCCTTGGTGACTTCTTTTTGGGATTCAGTCTAGCTGGTGTTCTCTCAACCTCCTGAATGGTTGTCTGGTTTTCATTCACGAAGCTTTGGAAGTTTTCCTCTAAGAATTCCCTCACTGTTGAAGCAGATGACTTCTTTGGTGTGTCTTCATCCGGAAAGCCAATTATTTTGATATTGTCTCTCTTCATAGCTCTTAGGTTTTCTTCAGCTTATCTGATAATCTTATTAGATTTTTGTTCACATTTGTTAAAGTCTGCTTGGCTGTCCTCCTATACTTCCTCCAGTAGATGATTACGGTCCGTGAGTCTGCTCCTGGTTTTTTATCTCCTCCCTAAGCTCTTGTATTTCCCTTTTATTGTATGGACTTTATCTCCTCTATCATTTTATCATTTTTATTTATTGCTTCCCTCATATCCTGTATGACACCAAGCAGCTTTCTCAAAATATCTTTCTGTGATAAATCAATACCTGCTTCTTCTATGCACATCGTTAGGTTGAAGACATCTTCTTCCATTGCCTTTTGTTTCTCCTATTTCTTAGTTGAAGTTGGTTGGGGCTGATGGCTGTTTGTGTTGCGTTGATTTAGAGGAGGCAGGTGCCATTTTCCAGGGAGTTCAAGAGCACTCACTGTCTCTGGGAGACTCATAGAAATGCTTCTTCGAACTATGTACAGCTAATTTCACTATGGAATTAGTCTAGTACTTTATCCTCCTATGGCTTCACTCTCAAGAGGAGTGCCCCAGAAGGCTGGTGGGGTGCCTGCTTTGGTGGAAGACACCAAATGGGAAGTGGTTGGTGGCATTTCCATGGCCAGGTAGATCACTGTGGAGGTTGGCCAAAGCTTCCTGCAGCAGCTTGGAACATTGGTGAGTGTTGGCAGAGCTGCCTTAGGCAGTGTGAGGCACTAAGGTAGGTGGGAGGAAACTCCCTCAGTGATGTGGGTGCACAGTGGAAACATAGAAGCTCCCCCAGCCACACAGGTAGGAATTCTCTGGTAAGAAGTTGGGCGGAATATACCCTGGTGCAAGTCTGCCAGGTTTCCCCAGCTTCAGGCTATGTTGCACAGGGTGGAGCTAATCTAACTGGGTGGGGGGCAAGTGTAAATGCCCTAGGCTAAGGGGAGTGGTCTTGTGTTTGGCACTGGTGTGTGAGAGAACAGGGAAGAGACAAAGAGGAAAAATAAAAATAAAAACTAAGCCCGCGGAGACTGTGGGGGAAGAGAGATGGGAAAGGGAAACAAAATTAACAATATAGCTTAACCTCGCTTCCTGGGGCTGCAAGGGTTTAATCCATGCCCCCAAAGTGGCAAGCTGTGGTTGTGTTGAGATCAAGCCCCTACACCAGCTCAAAATGGTCCTGGCTCTGGCCGAGAAAGTGGCAGGGCTAAGGTCAAACCCAAGCAGGCCTCCACTGTGGTAAGCCAACATCTGCCAGGCCCTCACAACATGGTGGATGTATGCCCTCCTGTGATCCAGCGGTTTTGAATTTCCCTATTAATAACTCTCCTAGGCTGATTTCTGCAGTTCCTCTGGTATGTGTTACTCAGTCGCCATCTTCCCAGAAGTCTTTTTTAAAAAATCATTTTATTTAGGGCCCATACAACTCTTATCACAATCCAAACATACATCGTGTCGCGCACATTTGTACATTTGTTGCCATCATCATTCTCAAACCGTTTGCTTTCTACTTGAGCCCTTAGTATCAGCTCCTTATTTTTCCCCTCCATTCCTGCCACCCTCATGGACCCAAGATAATTTTTCCTCTACCTCAACACCCCCATCATAAACCCTTGATAAATTTCTAAATTATTTTGTCATGCCTTACACTGTCCAATGTCTCCCTTCAACCATTTTACTGTTGTCAATCACCCAGGTTGAAGATTATATGTAGACACTTGTTATATGTTTGTCCTTTCTACCACACTTTTCCTCCACCCTCCCGGTATCGCCTCTCACCAATGGTCCTGGGGGTTCATCTGTTCTGCAATCCCTGTGTATCCAGTTCCTGTCTGTACCAGTGTATATCTTCTGGTATAGCCAGATTTGTAAAGTACAATTGGGATCATGCTGGTAGGAGCTGAGGCTTGGGAGGAAGCATTTAAGAACTAGAGGAAAGATGTATGTGTCTTCGTTGCCCTGACTGGATTGGCTTCCTGTTCGCGAGGGGCACTGGCTTCCTTTTTGCCTTCTGGCTATCTTCGTGAGGAGGCTCTAACTCGACTTTTGTGCATTAGATACACATGGCATCAACCCTTGGATTTTACTAGGATGACAGCACAAACACCTGATGATGGCTCCAGATAGTAGGTGCAGATTCCCTATTGTGTAGAATGGCAGCTGGAGAGCCAGGGGAAGCATAATAACTAGCCAAGATGAATGTATATGGTAACAGGGAGAAGCCAGGATAGATCTGAGCTCTTTCTTTTCAAAGTGGACACTAACTGTACTTGGGTTTCCTGGAAGCTTATAGGAAACGATCGTATTTATTGTCTTCCCCTTCTGCATATCTAAAGACGACATGGGAGAGAACTGAGAATCATAGAGGCCCTTTGGTCTCATTCAAGGAGAAGACAAAGGTAATGGGCACAGGATGGACAAGAATTCTAAATATGTTTCGGAACAATCCCCCCCAAAATTGGAAGTCTCAAGACCCGCAAGTGAAAAAAACCCCTAAGCTGCACACTTGAGCAGAGAATCTCAAAAGAGCAACATGTTTTCTTGTTGCTTGTCTATTTCCAGAGACAAGAGATTCCGGAGGTCACAGAATGAAAATATTGTTCAGCGAGCTGCACATTGGCTCCACCTTCACTTACAAAACCTCTGGCCAACCGAGAGGTAACACAGAGTGGACCAGGACAGGTTCAATCCATGACTGTCCACCACTGTTCGCCCACCTGGCTAGTATCACACCCCTTCCCCAACCATCCCAGCACAAAAGTTACCCTGTCATGAACCCCAAGAGGTCCCAGTTACATCAGTAAGTAGGAATTAAGGCTATTACAAATAAGAAAGGCAGTGGTCAGAGGGAGGAATGGTCCATTGGTAAAAAGTACATGAACTTGAAAGAGGAATTTCTGGAATAGAAGTGATGAGGTTGGAGAAATTTTTCCAGGGGAGTTGTGATGATGACAATGATATCAGTAGTGTTATGATTAGGGGGTCCCTGGATGGGTTCCAGTCCCTGGCCCTCCCACTCGTTCATTGATACACCAGAACGCCTTTCCCTTTTTGGTCCCACCTCCAGAAAAAACACACAAAGCCCTTAAAAGAGTTCCACGAAGCATCTACAAGTGAAATGTCAGTGGATCTCAATGTGACTGCTCTCTAGACCCCGCTGACATCTCCACTTCGATCGGCATTTACTGGTGCTACAGCACCACCAAAGGGGCCTTAGAATCACTTTACAAAAAGTAATTGCCTGCTCCTTCCAGAGCATAGGAAAGGCTCTGTAACCCACTATCCACATGTCTTGGGAATGTCACTTCATCTCTCTGTGTTTTCCTTTGGTCCTCTTCACACGAACACACAAAATGAGGGAATGAGAGGACCCACTGACTAGGGTTCTGGTGAGGCCTGCAGGTGGAGGTGGCTGGTGAGAAATTGGCTCTGTGGGTAGGGATTCTGGAGAGGCTGTGGGTGTTCATAAGTGTCTATGTTCCTTCTCTGCGTGATGCTCTCTGCCTCACCACTCACTGATACCAGGACCTTGGCCCAAATGATCTGCCCATTTGAAAAGAAGGCATGAAATCCCATCTTGGAGTGCTTGTCCCTGGAGCAGGGATCCCTAAGAACAGCTGAGGGACAACGGAACTACTCAGATCTCTTGGAAGATGATGACAGATGATTGACTTTACAGATGCGTATGTCAATGGCCACCATTTTCAGTTATTTTCTAAGCACTTAGCACCATTCCTGGAGCAAAGTAGACATAGGTCTGCCCTTTTGCGATTCCATTCTAGTTTTGTCAGGCGGGAGCATTCAGTTACATGTGCAGATATATACACAGAGGTTAGTTATAATACATCCACATCTTCTCTAGGTATGGATACTTTCTGGGAAACAAAGAACCTCAGGACCTACTCAAAAAGTGTGTGGGCTTTTGTGTCAGCGATTGGGGAACTATTTTCAGCAGAGAGAAGAACGGGTGGGCAAGGCCTAGAAATAGTCTGGGTAGAATCCTGAAACTCATATAGATTGTAAATCCCATTACAAAACTGAGGGCTTCCTTGCCTGGAAAACAAGGTACAAAGACTTGAGGCTGGGATGCAGAGTGCCAGGTGGAGTAGGTGGGCAAGAAGCTCAGGGCTCCTGAGAGGACCTACCACCACTGCAGTCACACAACTCAAATCAGTTTTCACCTAGCACACCACCTCTCGGGGGCCCAGAATAGCTAAAATGAGCCCTCTATGTTCCAACTGGCGGTGTTCCTCAGAAGGGTGTGCATGCCTTGCCATAGGGATGGGTCAGCTGCAACTCTATAATTTTGGGAGCCTACTGTCAGAGGGAAACAAGATCACACCTGGAACGGGTGCATAGGGCCACATGTGGGTGCTCAAATTTGAGGTGGCACTATCCCAAGGGTCCTGGGAAGATGAGGCCAGAAAGAGAAACTTGTATGTTCCATAATCCATCATACATATATGGAGCACCTACTGTGAGTCAGAACAGAGTACCGAGTAAGACTTAACCCCCTACGCTCCTCCAGTTTACTATCCAGGGGAGGGTTCAGGGGAAACACAGAATATCATCTTCCTCCTTGTGAGGTAGAGCATTAGTCAAACCATGGATCCAGACATCCTCTTCTTACAGACTAGTTTACCATGGCCAAGAGAGTCAGAGTGGGGTCACTGCTAGCATGCTCCTGGCCTCTGG
Source organism: Echinops telfairi (assembly GCF_000313985.2). NCBI lineage: Eukaryota > Metazoa > Chordata > Mammalia > Afrosoricida > Tenrecidae > Echinops > Echinops telfairi. The sequence goes on from NW_022103926.1 coordinate 17,093, forward strand.
GTGGGCAGGGACAGACAAGAAGCCCAGCTCTCAGAGACAGGCCATTGGAGAATACATGGAAGGCAAGGCCAGGCTTCTGACTGTGCCCCACGAACCTGTGCCATCACCCATACCCGCTGCCTCCAGAGCCATCACTTCCATCCAGCATGTGGCTGGAACAATACTATGAGGTTTTCTATCAGTTGCCAGACTTTCCTGCCTCCATTTGCTGGCAGACAACATAGAACTCATTATGCCTAGATAACCTCTAGAGCAATGTGTCCACTTTCTCCTCACACCAATGGAGCATCAAAAGGCCATTGAACCGGAGCCAAAGAGTGAGGCAGAATGAGGAAGTCTGTATGAGAACATGTGGAAGGAGCGCTGACTGGGTACATAGTGGGGAAGCACCCAAGTTTGGGGGTGGGACAAGACCAAAGTACAACGACAGATCAGTGATGTCAAGAATCTTGTGCACTGCGAGCTAAGAAATCTCCCCAAGTTTCTGGAGCTAGACTTCTCCAAGACAGGGTATGGTTTCCTTGTTTGGAAGACCACAGAGAGAGCCATTTATGTCAATGAAACATTGTCACTTCTTAGATCTAGAGGCAGATCTGGAGCTGCCCACCGCTTGCATATCAGTTCTAACAACAGATTCAGAGCTGGAGGCCAGTCCTCTAGAAGGTTCTGAACAACACAGATCACCAGTTCCAGCAGTTCCACCAGAGCCAGAGTTGGTACCAGATCAGAAACCAGAGCCGGTACCAAAGCCAATACCAAAGCGAACACCAGAGCTGGTACCAGAGCCCACACCAGAGTTGCCACCAGATCCAACACCAGAGCTAAAATCATAGCCGTTACCAGAGCCAACAACAGAGCTGCTAACTGAACTGCTACCAAAACCAACATTAGAACTAACACCAGAGCGGCTACCAGAGCCAACATCAGAGTTCCTACCAGAGGCAACACCACAGCTAATACCAGTGCTGCTACCAGAGCCAAACCACAGCCAATACCAGCGCCAAAACCAGAGCTGCTACAAGAGCCAACACCAGAGATCTTCCTGCTCCTCACAGGAAGAGCTGGTACCAGAGCCAACACCAGTCTTCCTGCTCCTCACAGCAAGAGCTGGTACAAAAGCCAACACCAGAGCTGGTACCAGAGCCAACACCACAGCCTTCCTGCTCCTCACGGGTGGACACAACTTCTGAGATGAGAGAGAAAATTTCGAACACCTTGACGTCTTCTCTCAAGCTGGTGGCAGAGCAATCAACAATGATGGATGCAGTAAGCACGTGGGCTATCAGAATGGGCCTGGGTTTGGCCTTCATGCTTCCATTTAATGCCCAAGAACTATCTTCCCTGGATCAGGGTTCCAATGATCTGTGTATAATTTCCAGCTCTACTGCTTACCAAGCATGAGCTTTGGATAAGTCTCTACAATCCTTGGGCCTCTGTCCAAATATGGTTAGAACACAAGATACAGGCCAACCCTGCTGCTTTGAATGACTGCAAAGATTCAAAAATATGAGACAAATAATAATGGGGGTGCCCAGTATTAGTACTAATGAAACATTCAATGGTTCAGTATGGAAGACTTCCAAACAAAGCCTGTAGTTGTAAGACCCAAGGAGAATGTATATCTGAATTGGGAGACAGACCAAAAGGGATAGATATGGTCAGAAGGTGCATCCTTTTAGGTGCAGGCAGGGAAGCTTTCTGGGTGAAAGGTCTGTGCTCTCTTACTTATTAGCAATGCTATTGGGTGACTCCTTTGCTGGCTGCTCTCAATGGAGATATAGCAAAACGAAGACACACACACAAGGCTTAAGACAGCTTCTTAGCTCTCCGAGTTCCAGGGCAGACCAAGGAGCCCAGACCTAAGACTGGGGAGCTATGCCCTCTGCCAGGGGTGGGGAAGACTCAAGTGGCATGTCTTCCCCTCTCCAGGACTTTTTCAAGAAGGTGGTGCCCTAAAACTGCCTAGGATCATCTGGTCCCAGCAGAACAAGGAGATCAAAGGAAATTTGGCACCAACCATCGGCGCGACAGTCACACAATTTAATACTGTCACCCTTTGTGTAAATACCACCTACCTGGGGGACAAGACCATGACGGCTGCGGACAGAGTCCAAGTGGTGGAGCACTGGATCAAGGTGGCCAAGGTAGGCTGTGGGGGAGGCTCAGAGAATCCCTGTGACTCTGAACCCGGGAATTCACTTCTCTTGGGACAGTTTCGGGATGGGAATTTATGGTTGCCGTCCCTTTACTAGAGCGGAGTCACTCCTGTGCAGTGGCACACTGGCCTTGTGCAACGTGGTAGGCACTCACTGCTATCTAAATCTCCATCCTCTCCTGGATTTGAAATCATCCTTCCTGGTCTCCTTGTCCTGTGTCCAAAGTGAGACCTGGAGTGACCCCCAAGGTTCTGCCTCCTAGAGGATAGATGTCAGCACAGTGGACAGAGGCTGCAGCAGGTAGAGGTCTAGCCTTTCCCCTCATGCCTGATCCTTTTCCCACCCACAGGAGTGTCTGTTCCAAAGGAACTTCTCCTCCCTCCAGGCCATCCTCTCTGCTCTACAGAGCATATCCATCCATCGCCTACAAGAGAATTGGCGAGAAGTGTCCAGGTGAGGGTGCCTCTCCCCGATGAGCTCTGAGCTGTACCTCAGACTTCCCACAGGGATGTACGTTGCTCATCTGTGATCCTGCAACCTGCTGGGAAGAACTGTATAAACAACACTTGGGTTTCTGGACAGAGTCTCAGAGCCTCCGCAAATCCTCAGGGCCCCAGTTCTGTGAAAGAACTACATTTCCTGTTCTGTCAGACACTGCCTGATAAGGTGTTGATACGTCAAAACCCATAGCTCTGTGTCACAGCCAAGACATTCTAGCTGTTCTGTAGAATGAATGGAATCCTGGTGGCATCAATCTGACAACACGATGATTCTGTCCCAGAGTCCCTGGGGGTTCAAAACAACTCCATTTGAAAACCACATGCTTCAATATGATAGACCTTAGGGTTCTATGAGCCAAGGGATTTGTACTAATGCTTCTCCCTATGTCCTCAAAGCGTGTCCTCCTTTCTTCTCCCCTTAGCCACAGCTCAAAAAACATTAAGAAGCTGTGCAAAAACATGAACACGCTGAGGAAGGACTTGATCATCCAGGTAAATTGGGGGCAGGGGAGGAGCAAGAATTGGCAAAGTGGAGTTTTACATTCAAAGTATGAATGAAATCTCCTGGCTTTGTCTTGACTGGATTCAGGGGGAAAGGTAGCTCTTTGGCCATTGGGCAGGCTGAGAGTGGAACTGTGGAAAGGAACCACCCATCTCATGATCACATGTAGTGCTAAAGGAGGCTGGGGTGTTGCAGGAGGGCTTCATGACATGACACAATGAGCATATCTCTGGCTTCGGAACTTGGCCCTCATTGGACTTAGTGCCTTTCGCTTGTTACTTAAATGGGGAGATCATGGCCCTTCATTCTACAGTCTAGCACAAGTTGCCCCAAACATATATCCCTGCTGGCTCCTTGCTTTTGTGTACACCGCACATCCGAGGGACTGGGCCCGTTCTCTGTATACAGGCTAAAGACTTGGGCTTCATGTGGGCCTTGTGGGATCCAACTTTCTGTTCCCATGGCTGAACCCAGGAGAGAGCTGTGTGTACAGCCTAGAATGGACCACCCACCTCTTATAGCACATACTGCTCACCAACCACAGGATTCTCGATGCGCCGTCAAGCACCTTGGTGATGCCAATTGGTCATAAAGTTGACGAAAAATGTCTAAAAGTAAAGGAATCCAGACTGCATTTCAGAAGTTTCCATGTAAAAGAGGAAGATCACTAGTACTATATTATGCTCCTGGCAACTTCTCCCTGGCTATTTCAGTAAGCCCATTCGCTAGTTTTTGGAGACACAGTTCTCCATGGGGATATTTCTTTGGGTTTGTAAGGCTTTTGGCCAGTGGTTCGCAATGTGTGGGTAACAGTAGCACCATGACAGTGATGAAGTATCAAAAAAAAATAATTTTCTGGTTGTGGACTCACCATCACATTAGGAATTATATTTAAGGGATGTAGCCTTAGGAAGGTTGAGAAACACTACTTTGGGCAATGACAGGGAGCTAGAGACTCCAGAGAACCCATAGGAGGCAGGAACGGATCTGCCAGGCCTTCTGAAGAGCACTGTCCTTTCCTGGATAGCTTAGATCCAGCTTCACAACAAGGAGCCAGGAGGCAATGGTAGGTGGTAAGGTAAGGCAGCTGCTGCCAAGCCTCCTATTAGGAAAGAGGGCTGCTCTCTCTTCTGACCCCTTGGGAGACCATGGGCACACTGCTGTCCCTCCTTGAGTCCTTCTCACCTGGAAAATAAAAGGGTGAGAAAGTTGTGGTGCAACATCATGGACTGGCCAAAAGGTCTAAAGAGAACAAGCAAAGACCTGAGCATGGGGCCAGACTTAACTGTGGAAAGGGTGAAGGTGAGATGGTGATACCAGTGACCTACTTCCGGGTCGTCAGGAGACTCCGTGGCGAGGGTGAGATACACACCTCACACTCCAGATGAGGAAACAGGCTCAGGGAGCTCAGATTGCTCCCCCAATAGCACAGCCACACGAGGATTCATCGATTCTAAAGCGGAAACAAGCTAGAGTGGTGGTTGTCCCCATTGTCTTGGGCCAGATGTCCAAGTACCATCAGGGTTTGCAGGAGCAAGAAAGAGGTGAATCCAGAATGGCCTCATTGACCTCTTTCTCACCTCTAGCAGAAGGGGTCATCCAAGTTTGCCATGCTGAAAATGACCTTCAAGAGATCACAGAAGAAGCCAGAGAAGGAAAAGGTGAGGGGGGCAGCATGGGATACCTCCAAGTGGAGAGTGAGGGGAGGAGGGTGCCTTTCCTAGGCCCTGCTCTCCTAGGACCTCAGAACCTGAAATACTTCCACTGCTGAGGACTCTTGTTTGTCCTGGAAATACATTGGCTGGCCTTGCTAGTATCTTGAGGGGCAAGTACTGGTTGCCAGGGCAAAGGCCTGGAACAGCCGGGGTCATGGTGGACTGGGGGGTGGGGAAAGGTCAGGGATCACACTGCACTCCTAGCTAACGAAAAAATGAACCTTCGACATTAAAGGGAGGTCAAGGCCAAAGAAGCCAGGAAGGGAGACTCAAGGAAAGGTGGCTAAGTACCCCAAGGATACTATTAGTAGGGGCACTCACAAGGGTGAAGGGCACTCATTTCGGTGAATGGGCCTGTTGTGGGGACCTGAGAGTGAGTGCTCACGCACCCCATCTCAATGTCAGAGGGTGAGATCCAGGGCACCATTCCCTACACTGGAGTGTTCCTCACACACCTGATGATGCTAGACACAGCTCTGAAGGATTTTTTGGATGTGAATGAACCAGGGGTCAGATGAGATCAGGGCTGAAATCAGGGCCTGGTTGGAAAGGAGTCCCTGCTTACCGAACTCTCAACTCTCCTCAGGTGAAGAAACCCAACTTTTGAGAACTGCTCTGTGGTCCCTGAGAGGTGTAGCTGCCAGACGCATCTGACCTAAAAGTCAATGGTAGCTGAGCTTAATCTACCTTTCGCAGTAGCAGAACACATTGGCAGAAAACTATATAATGCTTAGGCTGAATAGCATCTCCCTTTGAATTGAATTGAGGGTCCCTTTGAAATGGACCCTCCTAGGTTAGGTAGCCCCAGAGTGCCCTCCCTGCCTAAGGCCTCAGGCTGTCCATCTATCATCAAAAAAGGTTAGGCATTTTGATACCTTATTCACTAAGTCCTTGTCCCGTTTCCTCAGGTGCCCCAAACCTTAGGCTAGAACTAAATTCTGGTATGTGTGCTGTCTACACTCAGCTAGGCTCTGATGGTGGTTGACAGTGAAAGGGGGTGGGGGCTGGAGCTGCTAATGGCCTAGAGGACACATTCTGATCCATATGGTCTGTCTGCCTTTCAGAGAGGTTTGATGAACTTACAGAAAAGGGTAAAGGTGAGCAACTATGGCCCACACTGTAGAGGGCTGCCATGGATACCAAAGCCCTCTTAGACAGGACACTCCTCGGTTCCATCCCCTTCCTTTTCTATCGATGGGGAGAATGGAGAGCACTGAGAGTGGAGCCCTGGTCCGCACACAAGCACAGGGAGAGGGTTGAACCAGGCTGCATTCCCTAATGGAGCTTTTGAACCCATTCTGAGAACAGGCAGCACCCTGGATGGGAGAGGATGGGTAGAGGGACCCAAGGAAGAAAAGTCCCAGAGACTGGGCCCCTGTCCTTCTCACGCACCCATCCCAGACTAGGCAGTGCTCTCAGGTTTCTTCTCTCTGGTCTCAAGAGTTTTGCATGCTGCAGGAGATAAAGCTCCTCCAGGAGGCCTGCCAACAATACACCATCGTGGCCCAAGAGCAATTCAGGACCTTGTTTCAGGATTTGGATCATCTCAATGAGATCTGAGGTGAGCTGGGGCAGGAATTGGGCCAGGACCATAGCGGGCACCCTTGGCAGCTAGTCCATAGACCCTGGAAGTTTTGTTGATCTAGTTCTTTTTTGACAGTTGGAGCCCCTGGACTTCAACTTCTTGGCAGAAACTAGGAGGTATGAGCTGTGCTCCTAGAAGTGTCACAGCTATCACTCTGTCCAACAGCTACCACCTGTCCTATGAATTGGAGCCCCAGTGTCAGTTGTCCAGTGGCATCCACTCATCCTCCAAAAAGATGTAGAGGACTCAACCATCTTCAAGATATAATGCAATTGAGTGCCCAGATCTGGGTGGGCAGAGGTGGATTGCTTCAGTGAAGCCTCAGAGCCCGGTGTGAGCTGGGAAAGTCAGACAGCTTGGTGTTGGGTCATCAGTTTCCGCCAACATCAGGAGCGTATCTCTTCACCTCTCTGTTCTCCAGATTTCTCCTCTGTGAAAGTAACAACCCTGTGTGTTAGTCCAGGTAGACTAGACAAACGAATTCATAGATAGTCACATGTGACTAAAAAATAGGTTTATATATATATATATAACCAATTGAACATTGAGAGAACATTACAACCCAGTCTAGATCGAGTCCGCAAATCCGACATGAGCCCATATATACAATAACAACCTATGAAGTCCTCTTCAGACTCAGGATACACATGCAATGACACCGAATGCAGGAAGATCCCAGGCCAGTGGGTGAAAACTCTTGTGGATCCAGTGGCAGAAGAAGCATCTCAGCTAGTGTCTCCACGTGGATTCAACAGTTCCCAGGGCACAGGGTCTATCACTGTAGAGTCATGTGTCTTGTCAGCAGTGTCACTCAGGTCAAGGATGAGAGTCTCTCCTGCCTCCAAGGAGGAAATACAGGAGTTCCCAGAATCCTCAAGAAAAAGCCATGCCCACACAAAGAGGCCTAATTGGCTGTGAACCGATTGATAAATGAGACTGCACCCCTTCACCCTTAATCCTCTCAAGTTCCAAATTGACACCAGATTATGTAACTATCATACCCAGTAGGACCTCTTAGGTGACAGGCACAAATGAAAGACTGCGGGGTGACCAAGTCCTTAGTACAGAATCTGACACAGACAGCAAAGTCAAAGCTGGGAGAGACTTGACTGTGTCACTAGGGAGGACCTCAAAATCAGCTGACTCTCCCTGGCCCCATCTAACCAGTTGCCAGGACCCTAAGAGCAGTGAAAATCCTACACCTATGATAAGCAGAGTTTCTTGGAATTTGGGACAAACCAGGAAGAATGGAAGGCATTCTATACTATAAGGGCAGTTCAAAAGACAATGGCCACCACCTTATAGATAATGTTTCCCAGGCTCTTCAGGTTCCAAGAACTCCTCATTCAGAGTCCTACAGCCCACCCCAGCACACACTTCCTCTACCCATTTGGGCATTCCAATGATTCCTACCCCTGTGTTTGCACTGCAGGTAATGACCTAGTGTTTATTGTAAGTTACATTTGATTAATGCTTTACTTTCACAGACATTTACTTGTAAATATGTTCTCCCTGAAATTATTTGTATTCAACTTCCTATTGTTTATTTTAATCATCCATGTACCTTTTTAAAAATAAAATAAATTTGAGTCCTTTTAGTTTAAAGCTATCTGTTTTCCCATCAGATTGCATGCATTGATTTTCATAAGGAAATGATTTTACCTAGAGCAAGTTATGCCTGTTGTGGTTAGGTTCTATCAAGGTGTTTCTGACTCATAATAAGCGCATGCACGCCAGAAAAAAACACTGCCTCATACGGCACCATCCTCACAATTCTTGTTATGGGTGACCCCATCGTTGCACATCATGCCAAACCATTTCATGAGGCAACTTTCTCATTTCACCAGCATTCTACTTTACCAAGCATGATGTCATTTTCCAGGGACTGGTCTCATCTGATAGCCTGTCCAAGGTACATGAAACAAATCCTTCCTATCCTCCCTTCTAAAAAGAGCATTCTGGTAGAATTTTTCCAAGGCAGGCCTGCTGTTATTTCAGAAGTTCAAGGTTTTCAGTATTCTTCACCACCAGAATTCAAATGCATCCACTTTTCTTTGGCCTTCCATGTTTAATGTCTAACTTTCACATGCATATGAGGGGATTGAAAATAGCATGGCCTTTCCTAGGCCTCAAAATGACATGCTTGCTCTTTAATGCTTTAAAGAGACCTTGGGAAGCAGCTCCACTCCAACCATCCCGGGTCCAAGCACATTTAGACATTACCACATGTTACTCGATATGTCTTCATCTTTAGGGTCCCATCTAATTGTACCCACAGCTTTATGAGTGGGTGGATTTTACTATGAACCAGCAGAACTCAGATTGATGCAGGTAGTCTGTGTAGATAACAGGGTCCTTAAATACTGGCCATGGTACATTAAGCAACATTATTTTGGAAATGAGGAAGCATCATAGCTCTCTCAGATAAGTGTTGAACTGCCAACCACAAAGTTGGCAATCAAATTCACCAGCTACTCTATGGGAAAAAGTTAAGGTTTATCTGCTCCAACAAAAATTGGATGCCTGATACCTGATCCCATTGACACTTCATGATCACACAGACAGGTGTGCTTCTTCCATGTGGGCTTTGTTGTTTGTCACCTAGATGGCTGCTTGTTTATCTTTAAGCCTTTAAGACCTGAGATACTATATCTTTGGATAGCCAGGCACCATGAGCTTTCTTCACCACATTTGCTTGTGCAGCCACTTTGTCTTCAGGCTGAGAGGGTGACCATCACAGAATGCAGGATCATGAGAACAAAGTGTTCCTGTGTGGAAGAAGTACTTGAGTCTAGGCCCAATGTCCATCTGCAATCTTAATTTTACCATATAGTTATGTGTACATAGTTCTATCCCCCTCTCGTTATATATAAATATATTTACATGTGTACATGCCTACATTTAGACTGCTCTAAATGTCCTTTGCCTCCTGGTTCTTTCCTTGATTTCCTTTTACTCTCGTCTTCTCCTACCATCATGTTCAGCCTTCATTCATGTTTAGTAATTTCTTGCTTCTACACTGCCCTTGATTAAGCCCCACTAGGCATTCGGTGCCCTTCTCTCCACTGATTTTAGTTCAGTTGTTCTTCCCTTGTCCCTGGGTTGGTTTCCCCTCACTTTCTGTTCTCCAACTGCCCCTTCTCCCAGATCCTCCCAGAACCATCGGTCCCATTCTTATGATCTTCACATTGTTTATCCCTCCTATCTTATCTAGACAGACATGCAGAGACGTTAAGAAGCGCCAAGACAGGCAAAGCCAAACTAAACAACAAAAGAAGTCAAAACCAACAAAATAACAACTACAACAAAATGACAACAACAAAAAGAAAGCCACTGACAAAAATGGAAAAGCCTATAAATAGTTCAAGGTGTGTTTACAGGCCTTATGAGTGTTTTGCCATCAAGTCTGATGGGGTGCCACACTGTCTCCAAAGTCTAATTTTGGTATTCCCCAGGCATTTCATCACTTTCCTCCCCTTGCCGCACTGTTGTATACCTGTAGTGTTTCGCCTCAGTGTGACAGAGTCAGATTGGGCACAATTCCGTCACTGTGTCTGCAGTGTTGTCCCCCATAGCACTATGGTTCAGTGAGGGACTTTGTGTTTTATGGTGGGACCATCCCTATGGTCCTCTCTGAGCATTGTCTGCTCTGCGCAGGACTATCATGCTGGGGGACTGATGGGCCAGGATGTGTTCCCCTCCCTCTTCGTTTCTCCTGTATGCTCTAATCATACGTTCCCCTCTTCCCAAGCTGTAGTTTCTGTGCTGTTCTCTATAGTGCATTCTTCTTGGGGGTGGGGGGGTGGGAGGATGGGGTGTCCACAGAGTTAGGATTGGGCCTGGTCCTGCTACACAGCTCTTTTTAAAAGCATCTAAATTATGGAACTGTATGATATGTGAATACCACATCAAGAAAACTATTTTTTTAAATGAACGAAATCAAAGTTGACCAATGGTTATCATGGGTGAAGGAGGAAGGGTTGTTGCTCAAGGGCCACTGAGTTGATGTGAATGTTGGTGAAATCATTTGGACAAGGATATCAATAATGGTTATACAACAAGAAGAGCATCATCGGTGACTGAATTATACATGCAGGTGGTTGTTAAATCAGATGATATTTTGTTATGTATATTTTTGCCACAATAAAAAAATCAGACTGATAACAATGAGTAAAAGTAGTAAGTAAAAGGAATCGGTAACTCATTGTTACTGATAACAATGACTAAGAGTAAAAAGAAGTAAAAGGAAAGTGTTCTAAAATTGCCATAATAATTGTACAATTTTTCTTGCTGTGATCAAACTATAGAATTGTATATGTGGATAAAGTGCCCATAAAACTGCATTAAAAAAGGGGTTGAGTTAGGGACAGGGTGGAAGGGACATGGATGTAGCTAGGAAAGGGGAACATGAGGGATCCTTGTTATTCTGGAAATATTCTGTATTTGTATCAATGTCAATATTTTGGCTATGACATTGTACCATAACTTGCAAGAAGCCAGACAAATAATACAAGGCATTTTTCTGTAGTATTGTTACAAATGAAAATGAATCTACAATTATGTCAAATTTAAACGTTGACTTTTAAAAGCTAAACAACATGAGACACAAGAAGAAGAAGAAGAAGAAGAAGAGGGGGGGAAGAGGAGGAGAGGAGAGGGGGGGAGAGGAGGAGGAGGAGGAGGAGGAGCAGGAGGAGACGGGAGGAAGGAAGTCCTGTGATCTTCCAAAAAAACGACGACTGAAATCCCTATGGAACACAGCTCTACTTGGACACACATATGGTCACCTTGAGTCTGGCGGACTCCAAGAGAACCTATCACCCTTTGTTCATTGAAAGTTAATATGTAGACACAAACATAGACAAGCCAAAGATATTTTTGTACATACAGAAGTGATATCCCATGTGGCAAAATGCTAGCAATCAGGGAAAATGGCTAATGGGATTAGAAGGTTTTCTACTGTCCTTGCTACATTCCTGAACATTGAAACCATCTCTGAATGGCCAGATTGGCGTTTACACTCCTCCTGTCCAGTCACCAAGTGAGGCTGTTGAATTGAGTAACATTCAGATAAGGAAAAGGTAGGATTAAATGGTGGAAAGGAAGCCACAGAGAGTCAAAGGAACTGTGAGTCAGTGCCAAGCAGAGAATGTCCCAATTTCCACAGCCTCTGGGGGGAACATCAGCTCCAGAAACCTAGCCTAGTCTGGATTGCTAATGCACTCTGGCCTAGGGTGTCAGTGAAGCTGAGAAGCTCTAAAAAAGACATGGCTCTGGAGACCCCACATGCTAATCTGCAACACTGGACTCACACACACAGCAAAAAGTTGGTGCCCAGCCTCTTGGGCCCCTTGGCAGGCTGAGGGCAAAAATGGAGTAAACTTTCATCTGCTGGGGGCTCAGTCCCAAGTGGACCATTTGTCACCACCTGGGGCCCTGATCACTGTATCCAGGATTGCAATCATAAGTCATGGTTTTGGTCTTTAGAACATCCTCAACGGAATTTTTCATTCATCCATTTGGGGCCCCATTCTGAGGAAGAGCCCATGTTTTGTGTCCTGTGAAGCCTAGTTCTTGGGCATATGTGATTAATATGTGTCAGCTTAGACAGTGGAGGCCATGCTCCAGGGAGGGATGCCTGCTGTGGAAGCAAGATTGTGTCATCTGCACATCACAGGTTGTGTGGAAGTTACATAATCTCCTGTCAACTTGAGCGAAGGGGTGGAGTCTAGTCTGTAAATCAGGCCATAGACAATGAGGCCTCTGTGTTGGAAATGGCCTCTGCCTAAGGATTCTGGGAACTCCAATATTCTTCTTCCCAGGAGGTAAGACACAAATTCTCCCTATGAGACATTCCTGTTGACAAGACACATGGAGCAATACTGATGGAGCCAGAGCCCTGGAGCTGGAGGAGCCACTTGGAGACCCCCACCCCCACTGAGATCCTTCCACCACTACTGGATCCACAAGACGTTCCACCCATTGGCCTGTGATCTTCCCGCCTTTGGTGTTATTGCATGTGCTGCAAGACTGTGAAGAAGAATTTATAGATTGGTAATGGGCACATGGACTAATATTGGACTTATGAACTTGATCTGCACTGAGCTGGTATGTTTTCTGAATATACAATTTCTTTTATATAAAGCTCTTTGTTATACACATCTGAGTGTCTATCAGTTTGTTTCTCTAATCAACCCAGACTAACACAGGTGGTTAATAAACCTACCTCCAATACTGATGCCATGTCTTCTTTTTCCCACCTTTTCAACAGTTTTATTCACATACAATTGACATATCATGCAACTCACTAGTAATTCATCAAGAAGTTGTACAGTCATCACCATAATGAGTTTTAGAAGATTGTCTTCATTTTTGTAGTCATCATTATGAACTCCCCATTTATTCCACAATGCTCCCTGCCATACCCCCAAAAAATCTTTCTACAGATTTGTCTACACTAGATTTATATAGAGAAAAACATTTTAAAAACTAATTAACTCACTCACTAACAAGAATAACATAGTAAAACAGAGAAAAATCTCAATTGAACGAGATCAACCATAAGTAGAAAGAAAATGTATTTACAATGATGAAGGGGAGTGCAGATTGGGGACCCAAGACCCATCTGTAGGCAACTGAACATCCCCTTACAGAAGGGTCCGTGGGAGGATATGAGCCAGTTAGGGTGCAATGTAGCAGCGATGAATGTGGGATTATAAAGAGACTTTCCCCCTGCTTTGTCTCCCCCAAAGACATGCCAAACATTAGGGGCTTTTTGCCAGCATATGGTGGGAGGTCAGATGCTTAAGGTTTTAAAACCTTCGCAGGAGGAAGAGAAAGAAGATTATTAGAGTAGTGAGAAGTCTTGTGTCTATTCAAATCTAGAAAAGCAAGCTAACGTCTTGTGAATGAGTATGATTTAGGTGGTGAAACTTTAGGAAAAACTGAATAAGCAGGGATTGATTTGTTATGCAAGCCCTCAGATTCTAAAGGTAATCTCTTGGCAAAAGCATATATGCCCTTGGGGGACTACAGCCTCCGAAGGAGAAAAATGATTGGGGACCTTTTCTAATGATCCCACTACTTATATCAAAGAGTTCCAATGCCTCACCCAGGCCTATGACTTAAGTTGGCACAATCTCTATATAGTAACCACTTCTACCCTCACCCCTGTTGAGTGGGAGTGGGTTTTTACAGCCGCCCAACAGCATGCAGACAAGGTCCACCACAAGGATGTCACCATGCCCGTAGGACCTCAGGCAGTTCCAAGGGAGGAGGCGGCTTGGACTTATCAAACAGATACCGAAGCTGGAAGGGAAGGCATAGCTAACCTAAACCGCATGATATGATGTTTGCTGGCTGGCTTGCAAGCCCTCTCCCACGAGGCAGTTAATTTTAACAAACTACGACAGATTACTCAACAGCTGAATGAGAATCCTTAGCTTTTCTTTCGCGCCTGACTGAAGCCTTAACCCAGTGTACTAGGTTAGATCACACCTCCCCAGTGGGAGCTACTGTTTTGACCACTCAATTCATAACGCAGTCAGCCACTGATATTGAAAAGAAACGTAAGGAAGGCCCTACGATCCCCACCCGTGACATGAATATGGCATTTAAAGTTTTTAATGCCCGAGACGAACAGGCTGAGGCAGCACATAAGTCCCAAGCCCGCCAACAGGCTAACTGGCTAGCCCAGGCTTTGGTTGCCGCTTTAAAGCCGGCTGGAGGGAGGGGTCCAAAGGCAACAGGAAGCAACACCACCGATTGTGCCTCTAACTGTCCACCACCTGGACCGTGCTTTAAATGTGTCCAGGAAGGGCACTGGGCTAAACACTGGCTGCAGCCCTAACCACCCAGCAAGCCTTGCCTGGTGTGTGGCCAGCAGGGCCACTGGAGGAGTGACTGCCCCTAGGCGCCTAGCCATGAAGGGACAGTCCCTCTGAACCCCTCTCCCCATTGCCTCTGCTAGGTCTGGCCACCAACAGTGATTGAAGATGCCCAGGTTCAACATCCCGGTAACCTTCGCTGAGCCAAGGGTGACAATCAAGGTAGCGGGCGAACCAGTCTCCTTTTTAGTGGACACAGAAGCTACCTTCTCAGTGCTTCCTTTCTTCTCAGGACCTACTTCCCCCACGCTCTCTGTGCAATACCCTTATCTTGCCCCCGTCAAAATGGCAGAGGCGTCCTCCCGCTTAGTGCAGGACTTATGCCTCATCAATAAAGCCATAGTTCCCATCAGCCCAGTAGTCCCCAACCTTTATATTCTTCTGTCCCATATTCCTCCTAATACCACTCACTTTACCTTACTTGACCTAAAAAATGCTTACTTTACAATTCTCCCTGTTGGTTTTTGTTCACTTTCACTTGGGAAAATCCAGACACCGGTAGCACCTCCCAATATTTCTGGGGCGCACTCCCAGAGAATATCCAAGATTTGAGTCGTATCTTCAGCTAAGCACTAACCACAGATCTTTTAAAATGTCCTTTTGCTGTCCTCCTTGCTACTGTATGTTGATGACCTCCTGCTGCGCAGCCCTTCCTAAACCAAGTCACTGGAACATACAGCCCAACTCTTAAATTTCCTAGCTTCTAAAATCTATTGGGTCTCACAGGCTAACGCCCAGCTCTCACACACAGCTGTTACCTATCTGGGCCTGCAGCTCATTCCCACCACCCGGGGACTCACAACAGACCAGCACCAAACGGTGAGGGAGCTCCAAGCTCCAGAAACTGTAAACTGAATATTCTCCTTCTTCGGCTTTGTGGGATTTTTAAAACACTGGATTCCTAATTTTCCTTTAACTGAACCTCTTTACAAAGCCGCTAAGATCACTCCTGTTGGCCCCCTAAATTCTCCCCAGTTAGTCAAAGCTGCCTTTAATAAACTCTGACACACCCTCCCTTCACTCCCTAACCCTGTGTCTGCCAAACCCTGCCAAACCTTTTTTACTTTACACAGACTGAAAACAAGATATAGCAGTCGGAGTCCTGGCTCAGCCCCTGGGGCCAGCTCTTTCCCCTATAGCTTATCTGTCTAAGCAAGTAAATATGACAGTCAGAGGTTGGCAACCATGCCTCCGATCCCTGGCAGTAGTCCCCACCCTCATAAAAGAAGCCCTAAAGTTAACACGGTGGAGGGGGGGGGGGCCTATCCAGACTTTGTCCACCTATGGGCTGCAGGACCTCCTCTCACAAGCAGTCTTGTATTTACTCCCTCCAAGCTGCTTGCAGGAAATATATCTTGTTGGGAGCCGGTGGCCATTAAGGCCTTAGCCTCAGCCACGGAGCAGAACTTGGCTGCTTCCTAGTTAAGTGTTGTCTTTCATTTGCAAAACCTGTGGGGGATTGGCCCTGCCTGAAATCCCTGCCCAACCCTACCTCCATGTTCCTAGCTACGTGCTCTGTAGCACGGGCAGTTGTAAAGTTGACCTTTTCACCCATTGGTTAATAATGCCAGGCGCTCATTGGAGCTTCATTAATGTACATGTTGGATTGGATGTTGTGTCGCACACCTTATTAAAATATGCACCTCCCAGTTCCCCTTTTTTATACCCCAGCTTTGCCCAAATAAATGAGTTTGATCAGAGTTTTGTCTTGCTCCACGCTCCGTGTCTTTTCTCCATCCAGGTTCGTCTTTCCCAGCAGGGCCTTGCTCGTGCATCCCGCAGGCCAGGACGCTACAATGTCTCATATTTGTAGATAACCCTAACATAACTCTGAGCTAGGCTCCCTCTTTAAACCCAGCAACCCTCTTGCCTCAACTCCTAAAGTCGCCAGAATTTAGCAGTCACTCCTCCCAAGCAGTTGAGGAATTACACTGCCTGACTCAAACTCTCTGGGGTCAACCATATCCTAATCCAGATCTAACTTTGTTTGTTGATGGCAGTTCTGTTGTAGATGCCCAGGGGCAATGGCAGGCTGCATATGCTGTCGTCTCACTTGACCAAGTTTGGAAAGCTGCATGCCTCCCAATAAAAACTACTTCACAAAAGGTGGAAATTGTTGCTCTCACTGGCGCTCTCCATCTAGCCAAAAGAACGGCTATGGCAGACCCTTTCTTATCAACCATAATCTGCCGGTCCAACCATGACCATTAGCAAAATATTTACCTTTCCTTTCCCTTTTGAGGAAGCTGCTCCGGGAGCACACAGAAAGGTGTCTGTCCACCCCAGATGCTACACAACCTCACGTGCTGGCTGTCAGCCCGGGAGACTCAGTTCTCCTGTAAAACTACAACCACAGCTCCCCAAGCCAAAGTGGACAGGAACTTAAACCATAATTCTCACTACTCCTACAGCTGTTAAGGTACTCCGGGACCCCAACTGGCCTCATCTCAGCTGAGTCAAGCAAATCACCCCAAGCCATGGTCACCTATATTCCACCCAAGTCATGGGGCCCACTTACATCCGTTTTACTAGGGTGCCTCCTGCCAGCCACCCTAAGCTGAGGTAACGCTCCAAAGCCCAGAATAAACCCTTTTGTGTGGGAATTTGTTGTCCATGAAACCTATTTGGCTAACAATGCTGCACAAACACATGTGGCTGGAAGGGGGATATTGTGCCCTGGCAGGGTGCCAGTCACAAGTTTCAATATACTTTCTCCCTGGCACCCTAAAATCGATAGCTACCGGAGCCTCCAAGCAGGCCCTGTTTCCATTTTGACCAAATGAAAGAGTATTTCGAATGGTGGCCAGACATCTGTGGTGGATACCCATACTCCTCTTGCAAAATACACGTAGCGCTGGATTGGGACGCAGAGCTCAACATAAATAGAGCAGGCGTTTTTTCAGGGGATGGAAGCAGAAATTTTCATCTTAATACCACAGACTCCTGGGACAACAGATGGCTGTGAGGAGTAGAGGGCAACCTATATCCTTGGCAGCGCAATAGCAAGTCCTCCAGCACCCTTAGGATTTATCAACAATATGCAAAAGTTCTCCCTGAAAGTTTTGTTAACTTAGACCAAGTGGTGCAGGAAATCCAGGACAGTGAACAATCCTGAGCCAACCAGCTACCGGCAATGGAGGGCTCAGCACAAACAAAATACCCTGACAACTCATCCACCTGGGTAAAATTATTCCAGGAGTCCTGTATACTCCTTAATGCCTCAGGAATTAACAACGCTTTCTGTTTTCTCTGTGCCTCACTGCAACGTCCATTGCAGGCTGCTGTACCCCTGCTGATTTTCTCCCTTTCCAACAAAAGTATAAGTTGCTCAGCTCCTCTCTTAAATGTCCCCGTGTATTCTCCTGAAGGGAATTTAAGTGTTACGTATCCTATGTGCTATATGCCACCCCGGGCTCCTGGAAACCCAGCGGGTAACTCTACTCACGATGTCACAGGTACCCTCAAAGCCTCCCCAGGTATTTTTTTTATTTTTGGTGTAAAGGGACCCTCACGAAATGCATCAGTAGTTCTACACCACACCCCTGCCTCCCGACTACCATAGCACTGCACCTTACCATATATGGACACATAGAGTTCGCATGGCTGTGGAATTTAAAAACTGGTTCTGTTCCCCGCAACCGCAGGGCCATATTCTTACGTTTTGCCTCTTCCCTGGAGGCAGCAGGGGTTTCTAGCGGACCACTGGGACACAGCCTTCTCCCAACACAAAACTTTGACAAAAGACTCCAGCTGGTCATGAATCCACCTCAGAGTCTCTCACCTCCTTGAAGCGGCAGCTTACATCTTTGACCCAGGTAACCTTTCAAAACCGTCATGCACTGGATTTGTTAACAGCTGACAAGGGTGGTACATACAAGTTTTGTGGGGAGGAATGCTGTTACTATGTAAGAGTTTTAAACAAAATGGCTGTTGAAATGAGGAGCAGACACTGAGGAAGCCCGTCAACAATATCTTGGTTCCAGCAGCCCCTCATCTCTTGGCTCATGCCACTCGTGGGGCCCCTGGTGATAATTTGCTTCCTGTTACTGTTAGTCCCTTGTCTTTTCAAGTTTCTCCAGAACAAAATAAGGGACATTACCAATTTAACTGTTAACCAGCTTCTTTTCCACTCTTACAGCCCCCTGCCAATCGAACCTGACCCAGCACACTCAGGCCTGCAAACCTCCATTGCCCCTTTGACAGCGCGTAGTAGCTAAATCATTTAAAAGGTCAGGAATATCTGGGCGGGAATGGGAAGGCAAGGGTTGACCGAAGCACAAAATCAAGAGCAAGTCAAACTATATCCATAATTGCTTGACATTAAATGTCAGTGGAACACCACCAGCTCCTCAAGATTTCAAAATCCTGTCATGGCCTGGATTATGCCCTTCATCGGGCCTCTGATAATAAACTCTGTACTTTCGCTTTAAGCTCCCTGTGCGTTTGAATTTTTGCGGAAACAAATGAAGGATATATCCAACCTGACCTTCAATCAGCTTCTTCTCCACCCTTACATTTTGCTGCAGACTGGCCCGGCCCCAGAACCTTCCAACGCTAAATCCCGACGCCCCCCCTTCTTCGTCCTATCTCAGCAGGAAGTAATTAAGACAGAACACATCGCCCCATTTCCAATAATGAGAGGTTTGGAATGTTTGGGCCAGGTTCTGACCAGGCAGCCTCCCACCTCCTCTCTGGCTCCTTAGGAAAATAAATCTTCATAGCCCCCATTCCTGCTCCAGCACCCCAGGAAGCTATTTACCTTCCCAGGTCAATCTGCATAGTCCCTTCCCCCAGCAATTGAAGGAGTAGGTCTACACACAAGAAGATACCCTCAGAGGGATCACATCCTGACTTAAGGGCCCGCAGATGCAAGCAATAAAGTAATAAAGATTCTCCCTTCTGTTAACATAGTCTCCCTTAGCTCAGACCCCATATAACTCCCACTGCCTCACTGAAAACTACAGCATCCCTGACCTAACTCCTTAGGCCAAGAAACTTGTCTGGGAGTTTCCCTTGCCTTAATAAAGCCTCGCTATACTTCTTATTCATGATTAAGCCTCATCTCCTTCTGCACCTCCATCTACAACCTCACAGTCATTTTAACCAAAACATTTTTCTCCTGACAAAATTAGGGCAGATAAACATATTTTCACTTCTACAGGGAAAGCTGATCCTAAGAAGTCCCAAGAAGATGGGAAATCACATTTGGGATCCAGGTACATATGTCACCTGGAGAAAGGGCTATGCATTTATGTTTTTGCAGAATAAAGCTGATGGAGTCCCCTTAGAAGGACTCAACCATGTTTGGAGAAAGATAAAGGACACGAAGGAACCACAAAATCTTAATTATAATTATTTTACCAGGTCACTGACACACCGGAGAGAGGGGCTATTTGTATATATTTTCACAGGCAAAGGAGATAGGTGCATTTCTCTTCAGCCAGGAAGGCCCAGAAGAAAGGAGAGAAGCTGATGCTGTGACCTGACCCCTTGTCCTGTCACTGAAGTTATACAAAATATCAGGTAGACTTCGCAGATTCCTGAGAATGGCGATTGCTGAGTGCTGAGATGTTTCTTCCACTGCTGATGCTGTCTAAGGGACACTCTGGAACTCTATCATAACTGAGCATTTTAAACAATAGTGACTGAACTATTACAACAGACAGTTCTTTTGCGGAAAGACCAAGATTTTGGACTTGTCAATTAATGCTATAATGATTGGAATGTAATTGATTTTTGTATAATCCCTTACCCATATAATAAGACAATTCATGATTGGGATTTGATAGAAAACATTTACAAGGGTTTGAGGGAAACATGTCATTAGATGTGATGAAGCTAATAGTATATTTTCTATACATTCAAGGGGGAATTTAAGGCATCACACTAGCTGAGGTATTTAAGCAATTGGTGAATGGCATGGATTGGATCCTCGAGCTTGGACTCAAAGTATTTCACATAGCTTAAGTTATCATCTGACTGTGTTGTTTATTCATCATAATTTTGATGCTCACAGTCTTGGGTCGCTTCTATAGGAAACTAGGAGATATGAAGAGAGACGATGTTGCCTCCATGATACTATTAAATCTTAAAAGTAATGCAGAAAGGGGAATTGTGGGATACTAGCACTGAGGGAAATAAAACTGGGACTTATTCCCTGACTGGTATGCAGGGAATCTGGAAGACTAGTTTTCCATGGCATGAAGACCACCACGCTGGTAGTTGGAGATAGTCTGAATACATTTTCCTGTGGTCGTCTATCATTTCCACAGTTTCTCCTCTAAAGCTGTGCTGCCTTAAAGTGAGCAGATGGTTGATTCAATCTCCCAAAAGAAGCAGACTCTAGTGGCTCTATTTTTTCCCGCCGCAGCATCCAAACCCTCTCATGCCTTCTTCCTATAGCAGATGGGTATAGAGGAATTTTATCCCCCAGTGCCTGGATTAAAGATGTTTGCAAGAAGTCTGAATTGTTGGCTATATTGATTGGATCATGAAATTTTGGCTTGACAACTTTTAATGTATACAAAGTAACTATATCACTCACCCATGTAGCTCTTTGGAATTTTATATATAAAACAAAAGGGGGAATTGTGGGATTACAAAGAGATTTTTCCACAGCTTTATTGTTGGGAGCTGCTCTGAAAGCAGAGGTCTGTTTGTTCAAATGTGGACGTGCAGACACAGCTTTCTCACGGTCAGATTGTCTCTCTCACAGTCAGATTGACTTTTGTGCTCTAATGTTATTGAAAACATCAGGTGCTTAGCCTTTGTAAAAATATTTACCTGACAAACAAGAACAAGGATGGGGGCGCTATTTTGAGCAATAGTACATTCCCGCTTAACAGTGTATAAAAGCTTGCTGGAAAATAAACTCAGGGCTGCAGTCTTGAATTGCAATCCTCCTGACCCCAGCTTTTTTGCGTCTGTGTTTTCTCAGTCTTCACCCCCTCAATCGAGTCCCAGTTGCTTTGCCGGCGGGCTCCGGCAGGTGGCGCCCAACGTGGAAGTTCGAGAGAACACGGGAAGCAGGTAGAGGAAAACTGCCCGGTGAACAAAGATGCATCGAATAAAAAGGTAAAGAAGTTCGGGCAGGGAGGTATCGTTGGGAGTAAAACATGGGACATGGAAACAGCAAAGAGCTGTTTATACAAGTGATAAAAAGTATGCTTCGTTCTAGAGGCGTTAAGGTTAGTAATGGACAATTAGAAAAATTTCTCTCCTTTGTAGTTAATGTATATCCTTGGTTCCCTGAGGATGGGATTGTAAATACTGAAACTTGGCTAAAAGTAGGGAACGACTAAAAGATGCAGGTAATGGACCTAGCAAGGTCCCCATAGATACGTTTTGCCTATGGAATTTAATTAGGGATAACTTGGATCCTAGGCAAGAGGGACTTCTGGAGTTAATAACAACCTGTGTGAAGCAGGGAAAACTGGAAGGGAGCCCTCTGTAAAAGAGGGACTTTCGGTGGGGGTAAAGAAAATAGAATAAATAAATGAACGAATGAATGGATGGATGAATGAATGAATGAATGCTTTTTTTAAAATGAGAAATTCCCGTCCATGGAACGCGAATACCAAAAGTTGATAAAAGGACTTCTCCATTCTACAGGGGTGGAGGTTAAAGATAAATTATTGGGAGAATTATTTGCGCATGTACAACAACATTCTTATTGGTTTTACAGGCAAGAAAAGGTTCAATTGAACTCGCGAGCATGGCAACAAGTAGCAAAAGCATTACGCATGCTCATCAACAACGGAGACAGACTGAATTTAAAGCTTTGGTCTTTGTGTAGTGCTCTTACTCAAGCTTTACAGTTATTAGAGAGAGACTCGGAGAAAGGTGAAGAAAGTGATAAAGACAGGAAAGAATGGAATCCAAAGGGAGGAAGAGGAGTACGCAGAAGTAGCTGAGGAGGAGTTAGGTCCAGAATTAGCGAAGAAAGAATCAGATGATGTGGGAGAAGGAAATGATGTTCAAGAGATTACAGAATTGCTAAAACAAATGCTTAAATGCCATTCTGCTAATAGCCCTTTAGCTGCTCCATTTCCCGGAGCTACTTTCACTTTCACACGGCCGAATCATGGGGAGGAGCCGCCTCCCGATCCAGGAATATTGGCTTTTCTCATATCAGAGCTGGTGCAGGGATCGGCGGAACTGCGTAACAAGCTGAGTTGTTTGCAGGGGCTGTAGCTGGTGCTATGATGGGTGGAAAGCGCTCTGTCTGCTAAAATCAGTGACAGGTGCTGGAGGACTCTGCAACCCTGTCTCATTTTCCGAAGCCTAAAAGAAAGTGTTCCCCTCCAGAACCAATATTTTATAGAGCCACAGAAGGAGAGATTTTACAATGGGGTCGAGGGTTTGCTCTTATCTCCACAGATTCCACAGCTGAATGGTTGCCAACCCGACTTCTGAAATGGAGAGATGGCTAAGAAGTCCCGCACTCAGAAGTTTCTGCAAGAGTTTTAACATTTTCCCTTTTCCTTTTGCTGAAGAAGAAGGCAGGCATATTAATAATTATATCTTGGGGATGAGAGATTCCCTATTTTCCCAAGATATGGTTCTCATTGTTTATCTTATTCACATGAGGTTTGGGGAGTGAGGTATAATCAATCTTCTTTTGCAGCAACTACGGTTCTTATTTCTGTAAGGGGCTTTAGGGGGAAGGTCGGTAATATCTCTGAGGCTGCTTCTACCCTGTTATCTATTTGCCCACTCCCTAATGTAGATCCCGGAATGCAATAATTGGTAGGGACTCATTGTCGAAGAGTGCGGCCCAAGATATTGTTAAATCATACAGACGGTAAGATAGTGGATTGGAGCCCTCATGGAGACTTTATTAATAAGTTTGCTAAAATACCTTTAATATGGCACATACATAATGGTTCCTTGAAAGGAACTGGCAATGAAACTGTTATTTGGCATAACGGAAGATTAACCCCTCCCATGCCGCATTTGTTGGGGATACAACTCTCAAGGTCATTTATGGAAACTATTAGCATCTGGGGAGCCAATTAAAACCTGGATTGGCACTATGTCTATCAATATTTCTAATACTGTTGCGCCTATTAGTGTAAATCTTCATATTAATGCTACTCGGTATATTCAAGCTTGTGTGAAAAGTCCTTATGTTATTTTATCAGGAGATGTTATTTGGAATTCTAATTCAGGGTCTTTGACTTGTTCTTCATATTGTGTTTTACAACATTGTGTAAATTTTACCTGGTGGAAAACTTTTAACCAAACCCGAGACAGTTTGTATCTTGTTAAAGCACATCATGAGATTTGGTTACCTGTCAATTTAACTCGACCCTGGAATGAATCTGCGGGAGTAATGCAGATCTACAATGCATTGGCTGAATTGACCCATCGAACGAAGATAATGGCTGGACTGATAATAGCCACAGTGATTGTACTTGTAGCTGTAGCATCTACTGCAGCCGTGGTGGGAGTTGCTTTGCAGCAGGAAATACAAACAGCAGACTTTGTTCGAGGGTGGCATAAAGATTAACAACAACATGACATTGATGCTCAAATAGCTGAAGACATCGCCAACTTACAACAAACAGTGTTGTGAATGGGAGATCAGGTATCTGTGTTAGTTACTCGACTTATGCTTCGATGTGATTTGAAGACCTCTTATTTTTGGAATGCTCCTGTTCTGTGTAACGTTAGTAAGGATTGGGAAAAGATGAGAAATTTATTAATTGGACATAAAATTGCATATTTAGAAATTCGGTTATTGGAATATCAAATTGGCGAAACTTTCAATACACAATTACCCAAACTTACTGGTAATGGAATTTTTCAGGGAATTGCTAAGAGACTGTCTTCTATTAACTCTTTTTTGAACAAGCAAAAGCTTTATTATCTTTAACCATTGGTAGTGTTATTCTATTAATCATTAAGGTTATAGTTGAATTATTGGCTTTAAGAACAAAGTTACATGAAGTACACCTGCGTACTTCGCCCCCTCCCGGAACAGGGATATAAGGCAGAGGCTGGTTAGTGAGAGACGGGTAAGATTGAGTCCGACTCTCTCAACCTACGACAGGTCATAGTCGCCTGGAGGACTGTGGCTGATGAAGGGTAAGAGTGATTTAGGGACTTGACAACCTAAGACAGGCACAGTCATCTGCCTATGTTTTCAGTAAAAACGTCTTCAGTAAATAAAAAAAGGGGGAGATGTTGGGAGCTGCTCTGAAAGCTGAGTTCGGTTCGTTCAAATGTGGACGTGCAGACACAGCTCTCTCATGGTCAGATTGTCTCTCTCACGGTCAGATTGTCTTTTGTGCTCTAATGTTAATGAAAACATCAGGTGCTTAGCCTTGCGAAAAATATTTGCCTGGCAAACAAGAACAAGGATGGGGGCGCTATTTTGAGCAATAGTACATTCCCGCTTAACAGTGTATAAAAGCTTGCTGGAAAATAAACTCGGGGCTCCAGTCTTGAATTGCAGTCCTCCTGACCCCAGCTTTTTTGTGTCTGTATTTTCTCAGTCCTCACCCCATGAATCGAGTCCCCGTTGCTTTGCTGGCGGGTTCGGGCACTTTATCTCCCCCAAAGACATGCCAAATATTAGGGGCTTTTTGCAGCATATGATGGGAGATCAGATGCTTAGAGACATCCTCCATGAATGCAGTCAGTTGCTAGACAGGTAGGGTGGCTCCCTGCTGTTAAGGGAAATGGGCTACTTCTCCCTAAAGGATTGGGACCATTAGCTTGGTTCCTGTAGGTGGGATTTACACCCTGCTGATAATGGTTTTTATGGAGATTCAGAGAACAGGTCAAACTGGCTCAGTGACATCTAAAGTTAGGCTGCCATCCTGAATCTAGGATCTGCCCATCTTGTCACATGTATATCCTCAATCAGTCCTCTTCCTATTGCGTGTATATCCCTAGATTGTCCCCCTCTCCTTGCTGTATTAGCTATAGTGCAACCCCTTCCTGTGACATATGTCTTTACCTGTAATTATTGGACTTGCACTTCCCCCAAAGGTATATAGGCCTGGGTCAGCAATAAAGAACTCTCTCTGGGCTACCCCTTGCCCTTTCGTTGGTTCCCTCCTCTCCTCTCCCATCCTCTCTTCCTTGTTCCCTTTCCCTTTGTCCTCCTTCCCCTCCCCCCCTCTCGACATGGACCACCAAGCAGAGCTGAGGTGAGCATACTAATATGAAATGTGTCTGACTCCATTATTTTAATATCTCTTTGAGATGGTTTATTGTGCCAGCCTGGCCGATAAACACAAGCGGGATTAACTGAAGGGCAGAGAGATAAATGGCTTGGTGAGTCTCTCCTTTCTTGTCTCTCACTCTTTGATCATGGGACCAGTGTGCGGCTGCTTTGCTTGTCCTGTGCCTCAATTTAAAGGCTACACTACCTGTGGGACGCCTAGCCTGTGGACTGTGTCACTGTAAGTTGAGGTCCCTTTAAGAGATCGCTGGAGCTGGGGACTGGTAGTTGGTGACCTGGCTGGCAGTTGGTTACCTGCCTTCTGATTGGCTGCTGTGCTGACATAGCCTAGCTCTCTCTATAAATAGAGGAAGATCTGGCAGCAGACTGGACTGGAAGGACTGCTAGTCTCTCACAACTCTCTCACGGCAGTGAGTTGAATTGAGCCATGTGTAGTGCTTTATAATTTAACTGTTTCTTTCTTGTATTATATATTTATCTGTATATGATTTAACAGTTCATTTCTTGTTATGTATCTAATTATCTTTATACATAAATATATTGAATTATCAGCAATTTGGTTTTATCTCTCTAGAGAACCCTGTTTAACACACTCTTCTATCTCTCATGCTCTCTATAACTTTAATATAGTATTTATATATTTCAACCATACAATTGTTCCTATCGAACCTGTGATTAGTGGTGGAGGGCTGGCCCCTTCCTCCACAGATGACATAACTTTCCTCCAGTTCTTAAATTCTTCCTCCGCACACACTACCTTAATCCCATTTCTACCATACAAATGTGGCTAGACCAGAGGATGTACACCGGTACAGACAGGAACTGGAAACAGGTAATCTAAGACAGATGATCCCTTCAGGACCAGTGCTGAGAGTGGCGGTGCTGCAAGGGTGAAGGGAGGGTGGAGTGGAAAGTGGGTACCGATTACAAGGATCTACATATAACCTCCTTCCTGGGCGATGGACAACCGAAAAGTGAGTGAAGGGAGTGGGTAAGGTATGACAAAATAACTGTAATTTATGAATTATGAAGGGTTAGTGAGGGTGAGGGCAGTAGGAGGGAGGGGGGGGAAATGTGATATGATACCAAGGGCTCAAGTAGAAAGCAAACGTTTTGAGAATGTTAATGGCAACAAAGGTAAAAATGTGCATCCATACAACAATGGATGTATACATGGATTATAATAGGAGCTGTAGGAATCCCCAATAAAATAATTAAAACAAAAACAATATAAATAAATAAAACCAAGAGCAGAAAATATTCAAAACTAGAACAAATTTAAATGGATCACAAAGTACTTTGGTAGGGTACTAAATTTTCATATAATCGCATCAGTATCAATCCACTTTCCAATGCATTCTGCATGTTAGTAAAACTGTTCACATCCCTGGTCCATGGCCAGAGGGAATAAGCAAGGGGCTTAATCCAGGTGCATTTTCCCAATCACTTTAAGAAAATTAACTGAAACAGCTTTAAAATGGGTTCAAAGGGAGATCAAATGACAATTGCCTTTTTACCAAATGACATCTACCATAATCAACCTTACAATGATCTTTCTGAATAATGGTCTACTCACATTGTTCAAATGTGTTCGGAGGGGATTCACTTAAGGATGAGTCCATGTGTGAACACAGCAGATGGATTTTGGGCTTCCACTCTCGTCCATAGCCTTCTGCAAACCAGGTATTTATAGGTTAAACTCTGATGGCATTCCCTACATTGGATTTATATTATAATTTTTAAAAATCCTTGGATCACATCATCTGATGTGCTTCTCCCATGGGGACTTAAGTTGATGCCTCACTTCGATCCCTGATGGTTTGAAAACACCTTTAACACTCCAGACTCGATTCTCTCTGAAAGCTGAACACTATGTACCTTCTTCATCACACTTTCTCTAACACCCATATCTTCAGTGATCTCTTCATGAGTTCAAGCATTAAGCTGAGCCATGTCATAGGAAATAATTGCTCTTTGTCTGGGGCTAAACTTAAGTGCAAGACCCAAATCCATTCCTATATCGATGGCTTCTATATGTCTCTGGCTCACCTTGATGACATCATTTTCATTTTATGTAAGAGAACATTATCAATCATTCCCCTGGGGCATCATTTTTACTGCCAACAAGCCAATACTCAACTTGTAGTGACCCTATAGGGCAGAGGACAACTTCCCCTGTGAGTCTTTGAGTCTGCAAATCTTACTAGAGTCGAAAACCTCAGGAGATAGCTGGTGGTTTGGAACTGCTGACCTTGTAACCACCATGCACTGATAGGGTCATTCGCTTAGCCTATGGTTTAGAATTTAAAACACGGTTGAGAAAGGGAATTACATATATGAGTATAGCCCAGCTGTGATCTGCAATACAAGAACTGTTGACTTGTAAAGATTAAACTCTTAAGGGACTGGACTCTTATCTATACAAAGTATGGGGCTTGGTGATAAGGCAAATCTTTCAATAATATGCATTCACAGCAGCAGAATCATGCCTGTCCAATTAATACATGTCATAATGAAGCAAGGAGGGCATTAAAATGTCAAGTATACGGTAGTTTCAGGCCCCCATTCCTTTGTCATCCTCAAAGAAAGAGATTCGAACCAAAGTCCTTTATATGCCAGTTTTGTGCCCTTGGGCTGGTAGTCATGTGCTACTCACACTAGGGAGCTTCCGCCTGAAGTCCAATGACTACAGATGATAAAAAGATTACTATTATCACCGACAAACACAATTTTGTTGAGGAAAACTCAAAAACAATGGCAGCAGTCCAGTCACAGGGAACCATCAACAATTCAAATTGATTCAGAACAGAACGTGGAGCAGGCTGAGTTCTGTCCTGTTTTGCATAAAGACATTGTGGGTTGGAAACAACTGAACACTACCTGAAGACAACAACAGCAACAACAATGTTCTTCAGAAGGCAGTCATTTCATCCAGTCCATACTTAAGAGGTGGGCAGTACGCAAGTATGTGTTTGCTGGAGGTGGGGTCATTGGGAGTCAGCACGCAGTGTGAGATGAAGAGCTTGGGCCAGATTCTAACTATTGTGGAAGCCACTACAGGTCTTTCTAACAAAGAGTGGGTCGTGTCTGACTGTTATTGAAAGTCATCCCCAAGCAGAAGCAGCCTTCCCATCATCACACCTAGAGTCCAAACTGCTTTTGAGTTAGGCCCCATACTGCTTCCTTCCCACCACTCCCTCCATGTTTTCCTTCTATGTTTTTCTAACTCTACTTTTTTAAAAAAAATGTATTGAGAAATTTAAATTTAACATTAGCCAGCTGGACTCAATTTACTTAGTTCCAATTTTCTTGGCAGCATCTAAAGTGTCATAATCTCGATCCTTTGGATATATGCCTTCTTCTCATCATCAGGCATCATGAAAGTGTTCACCTTGGTAATGTCAGTGTCATAGAGCTTCTTCACAGCTTGTTTGATCTGTCGCTTGTTGGCTTTCACATCGTTAATAAACACAAGCATGTTATCTCCTATCTTTATATGGCTGACTCTGTGGTCAAGAGGAACTTGATGAGGGCATAGTGGTCAAGCTAATTTCTCCTGGGGGAGATCATCAGGGTTTATCTGGGCTGCTTTCTTAGCTTTATGGTCCCTGGCTAACGGAAAGTTTTTAACATGTAGACTTTGTGTGTGCGTGCTGCCATGGAAACCTTTGAGCATGGACTTCTTGGTCTTTAATGCCTCGGCTTTGGCTTCTTTTTTTTTTTCTTTCTTTAATCATATTATTGATGGCTAGTACAACTTTTATCACAATCCGTACATACATAGTGTCAAGGACATTTGTTGCCATCATCATTCTCAAAATATTTACTTTCTGCTTGAGCCCTTCGTATCAGCTCATTTTCCACTCCCTCCCTGCCCATCCACTTGAAATCTTGATAATTTTGCCCTCCTTCCCTTGATAATTTATACATTATTGTTATTATTTTGTCCTGTCTTACACTGTCTGACGTCTCCTTTTACCCACTTTTCTGTTGTCGGTCCTCCAGGAAGTAGGTTATATGTAAATCCTTGTAATCAGTTCCCCCTTTATACCACACCTTCCCTCAACTCTCCCAGTATCACCACTGTTCATGAGGTGTTCGTGTGTTCTGGGTACCCTGTGTTTCCAGATCCTATCTGTAACACTGTATATCCTCTGTTGTAGCCCTATTTGCAATGTAGAATTGGGATTATGCTAGTGGGGGGTGATGAGGGAGAGGAAACATTGAAAGTTGTATATTTTATCATTGCTACACTGCACCCTAACTGGCTCGGCTTCTGTTTTGTGAGTGGCACTGGCTTCCTTCTTTGCCTTCCGACTATGTTTGTTAGAAGGCTATCACTTGACATGTGCTGCATTAGATACACATGACATCAATCCATGGCTTTTACTAGGACGACTGCACAAACGCCTGATGATGGCCACAGATAGTAGATGCACATTCCCCATTGTGAAGACTGGCAGCTGGGGAGCCAGAAGCATCATAACTGGCCCAGAGTGATGTCTTTGGTATAAGGCAGAAGCCAGGATCGATCCCAGCTCTGTCTGTTCGAAGTGGGCACTAACATTACTTGATTTTCCTAGAATCCTATAGGAAGCAATCGTATTTATTGTCTTCCCCTTTCTACATATCTAAAGATGACATGGAAGAGAAGTGAGAAACATAGAAGCTCTTTGGTCTCATTCAAGGAGGCAGCGTAGGTAAGGGGCACAGGAGTGGACAAGAATTCTAAATAATAGAGCTATTATATATAGACACACACATTTGTATATATAATCACACATATATACATGTATACTCAAGTCCATTGAGTACATGTTCACTCATACTGGCCCTGTAGAACAGTGCAGAACTGTCACTGTGTAGTTCCAAGGCTGTAACTTTACAGGAGTAGAAAGCCAACTATTAATCCTAAGGGATGGCTGGTGATTTTGACAGGCAGACCTTGAGGGCAGCGGCCATCCTTGGAACCACTAGGCAATCAGAACTCATTATTCATTAAGCTGAACGGCAAAAAGGGCTGATGCTCACCACAACCTGAATGGTCAGGCTTCGACACACTGAGTGGTATTCACATGACTCACAGTACTCAACAGTACAGGATTTCAAGGCCACACTACAAATGTTACTATACATGTGTCTATGTGTGTTTACACACACACACACACATGTACTTGTACACATATATACAAAGGGACTTCCAAAATCTTTTGAATTATACTATCTTTTCATTCCATTTTCCCTCTCTGAGGACCTACAGGATAGAAATATTTTAATGAAACCATTGTGCCTTCAGATTCCCTTCAACAGCACTGCTATCATGAGTGAATGATAGTCACCTCCCATTAATGTTCAGCTTGTTATCCTGATCTTCAATGACGTGAAATCCACATATTTCTCCTATCTTGAAGGACCAGATGCAATTTTTCAGGAATTGTACTATTGAATTTTCAGTGGATAGCTTTTCTCCTTCATCAAGGTTTTGAGAAACTGACAGAATGATACAAGTTGTGGTTCACAAAAAAACAAGAAAGGAAAGGCATTACTCACAAGGGAAAAAGCTCTGAGAACACAAAAAAAATACAAAAACCATTTTGTCATTTTAATAGGTTGGCAGTGATCAAAATGAAATGGACAGGAAACACTAGATTGAGATTGCCTGACACATAATTAGGGGATAATAAGAAGAGCTACAAAGAAAGGTACTGGGCACAATCTACATTTAATGAGAGAAGAAGGAAACAAGGATGATCCTTATGCAAGTACAAAAGCGTGTTAGGAAAAGAAGGGGTGACTCAGTTCCCCTGCTATTAATGCAAACACAGCAATTATAAAATAATTCAAAATCTACGTAGTTTGTTAAAGATTCAGAGGGTAACAGCACTCCACCACCCCCATCATCCCATCCGCCCAAACCCTTGTACACTCAATCTGTATGGATCATGGAACTGAGAAAGGTGTTAAGTGAGGCTTTAAAGTGCTAGGCAGGAAGTATTCCTAATTTACAGGCCTCAGAGCAGTGGTCTGTTGAGGCAGACACTGAAGCATGGACCAATTTACATTAACAAAAAGGCATGAGGCTTCAGGAGCTGTTAGCCACTTACCCCTCGAAGAACTGAAGTTATCACTGCCTAATTCTCATTGTGAAAACTTGCTAAATAAACTCTTCCTGCCGCCACTTATCTGTCAGTTTGTCCTATTGTGGTGGCATCACTGTGGCTGTGATATGCAAACTATGTCACTGGCATTTCAATGCCAGCAGGGCCACCCCAAGCGAACAGGGTTCACTGGAGCATCCAGACAGAGAACAGACATTGAAAAATCACTTGCTTACTTAGGAGCAAGTAGCTGCTCAAACCCTCATGCACAGCTTCGATGCAATGTCAGATACAGAAACCCCAATAGTTAGAAGCAGTGCCAGAGGATGGGGTCCTAGAGCCAGATGGCACTAGAAATGTAACTGAGGAGGATCTGCTTTCTAAAAGTAGAGTCTACCACGGTGACCTGAATGGAATAAAGCCTACAAGGATTAGCACTTTTAGCATCTTCATTTGAAAATGGGCCATACTCCATGCAAGAAAAACAGCATCAAAATCTGGAATGCTAAGTACTTAGAATGTGCTAAGTGTGAATCTAAGAAAATTGGAAGTCGTCAAAAATAAAATAGAACACGTGAAGATCAATATAATTGACGTTAGTGAGCACAAATGTACTGGTATTGGCCACTTTAAATCAGAACAGCCTTTAATTTAGTATGCTGGAAAAGACACAAGAAGTAGGAAAGTTATAGGATTCAGTGTCAAAAAGGACATCTGATAGACAATCATGAAATTCAATTCTGAAATAGGATTTTAACTATCTATCTTCAAAGAAATTCGATCCATACAACTATTATTCATGTTGATTCAAAAATCAATAAAAGTAGTAATGGAGAAGTTGAAAAAATTGACAGTCGGCTTCCATCAGAAATCAATGAAACATACAATCCAGATGCATTAGTAATTATTGGGTATTTGACTGAAAGAATTGGAAACACAGACAGGACAGCAGATGGAAAATAAAGATTTTGTGCCACAAGAAACCTGGCAATCACATGATAATATATTCAAAGATAAACTACTTGTTCAAAGCAAATACCTTTTTCAGTAACAAACAAAAAAGGCAACTATATGGGATTCCAGAGGGCATCCAGGTAAGTAGACCATGGTGGGAGGTTTGAGGTGAAAGGTGAGCTGGGTGGCCAGGAGGACAAGAGGGAGGATTCTGTTGAGTAAAGGGATCCCCATGACAATCCAGAGTGCTTCATCTCCCTGGGAGGCGAGCCCCATACATCAGCCTTACTCCAAAGCCCTGGAGAACTGTGACCTGTTCCCTAGGTTTCCCAACCCGGACCGCCAATGCAGCTCCCGCGTGCCAAAGCGGCCAACACCCACCAATAGCCCACTCAACCCTGCTGGCCTGGTTGCCATGCCAGGACCTGGGCGGCTACCCACAGCCAACGCTGGACCTCCAAACAGCAGCTGTCCACCCGTCACATTCACCAGGAGGAGTTGCTCCCTTATCCTGCAGTTTGCACATCCACATGTGGCAGCAGTCACGCTGCCAAGCTCTGTTCCACCCTTTGTCCATCCAGGGCCGCAGGAGCCAATCACAGTTCGCCTACAGTAAGTTGGTCACCTGTGGCTGCATCCACACCCCTGCACCATTGCCTTGAGCTCCTCTACACCTGCAGCCGCCCCAACTGCAATACCCGGCAAGGTAGTGCACGGCCCAGTCCATGACCCTGGAGAGCCAGGTGAAGTGGCACAACTTTCGGCCTGGCAGACCCCCAAGAAGAGGCACGCAGTCCAACCTGAAACCTGGTGGAGCCCACTAAAGTGGCACACGCCCTAGCAGCCCAACCCGTGGCCTGTTGGAGCCCTGTGAAGCAGTCCACAGCCCAGCAGACTTGACGAAGTGGCATGCAACCCGACCACAGCTCCGCAATGTGGTGCACAGCTCCTTAGCCCTTCCCAAGTCCCTCCTGGCCTGCGAGGAGCAGTGGAGAGTACATTCTTAGTGCAGAAGTCTCTCTGACTTCTAGCTGAGCTGCAGAACTCATGGGATCAATGTACCGGGCCCTGAGACTCCCTGGCCCACACAGGGTACACTGCCTCAATCCCAAACATAGTCACCACCCACCGAATGGTCCCCTCAGCCTACCTCTACATCCAGAGATCCTCCCCACCCAACACCCAAAACAGCAGTGGCCTATCACATGCCTCTGTGTGGTAGCAATAGCTACCCACACCAATGTCAGGCATTTCCACCCTATGGAGACTTTCCCCCAACATTTGTACCAGCAGCAATGGGGTTATCTCCGCCTTTACTCAGCACTCCCTCCTGTGGTATCAAGGGCTCCCCCACCATTGTCTTCCTTAAAAAATAAAAATAAATAAACTGCAAATGGTGGTCTAACAGCACAAACCAACTCGGCCCAGGGGCATACATACATTATCATCCTCACCTCAGTCTCTGAGGCCCCTTCTCACCATTGGCCATTGCATTGTCGTGAAACCCTGTCTATACAGCAGTCCAACCCTCCACCATTGTAGGCCACAGGCATCCCTGGAAAATACCCATACCAATCACACAGAGAAAGAGCTCAGGGTACTCTTGGTCTCCCAGAATCATGGTGACCACCTCTACAAAATCGTCATGTAAACAGCAGCATACCGCAACACTTTCAACAACAAAAAAATACTTGAAAGACAAAACACAATAGCAAAGCTAATTACAATCATAGAGGAATCAGATGTGGATCTGCCACAAAAAGAAATTTTGAGAAGGCTGCTAGGACTAATACAGGAGATAAGGAAAGCAAGGCAGAATAAGGATGCAATAAAAGAGGAGATGAAGTCCACTATAGAGGGGATGAAGTCCATGCACCAAAGGGAAAGAAGGAGCCAATGGATGAGGTAACAGAAGCTATAAACAAGATCGTATATCTCATGAAGAGACTGGAGGAAGCAAAGAACCACATCAGTGATCTCGAAGACAATTAGGCCGAATTCAGCAAATGAGAAAAACAGTAAAATAAGGTAATTAAAGAGGTGGAAGAAAACTGAGATCAATGACAGATGCTATGAATAGTGCAATTCTCGAGTTGTCGTTCTATCAGAACATGACATACAAAGAAGCTAAAACCTTAATTAGTGAGGGAATTTCTGGAAGCAAACTTTCCCACCATAATTATTGAGGATCAGACAATCATACAAGAAGCAGAGAGACCACCACATAGACTAAACCCCAGGAAGAACTCACTAATGCATTTGAGGAAAAAGAGAAAATATTAAGAGCAGCAAGAGAAAGGAAGACAGTTACATACAATGGTTCTCAGGTAAGAATATGCTGAGACCTATCGCCAGAACCCATGAAGAAGAGGAGAGAGAGGAGCAACATATTCCAAAAGCTGAAGCAAACAAACAAAAGTACCTGCCCAAGAATCCTCTACTCTGCCAAATTCTCTATTAAGATAGAAGTAGAGATAGAGGTCTTCCAGGACAAGGAAAAACTCATAGAATATGCCATCAGACACCAATCCTTTGGAAGATCCTTGCTAACTATGGCCAGAAGGCCAACATCCACCAAGCACAAGCAGGAGACTACCATATAGCCCAACTCCACCCAGAAGCCAACATGCTGATAACAATTACAAAGATAACAGGTCCTCAGAGGGAAGAGAAGGCAAGAATGAAGCCCCACACACAAACACAGCACATTGATATGAAGGGAGATTGGAAAACCCCAAACACAAAAGGCAAGAGATGACAGCATTGAATCCACAGATTGTGTTAATAACTCTGAATGCCAATGGTCTCAATCATACATTAAAAGAAAAAGGCGGACCTGGAAAAAATGGTGACCTGATAGGACTCACCCATCTGGAGCTCCTGCTGCCAGGCCAGAAAATTGGGAGGGCACTGACACACCAAGGGGGGGGGGTATTGTTTGTGTCTCCATAGGGAAAGAGAGACTAGATTTAAAGCCAGTGCCTGACGAATGCAGCATCCTGCCAAGGAGTGGGGAGCCAGTGGAGGGTCCTGAGGGCTCGGCCCCCATAGCAGCTACATGGACAACTGCCCCTCCTCTCAGAAGAATTTACTTGAGAGGATGGCACTGAAACTACAGCTAGAGGAGAGGGGCATGTCTGATCAGAGCAAATGGGAGCACTTAAGAGGGAGGAAGAGTGAGTGGAACACATCCTGATCCACTAGGCCTGGAGGACGGCATCCCCGCTCTGAATAGTCAATGGGCAGAGTGGACAATATGGGTTGCAATTCTAATCTCTGACAAAATTAACCTAAAGGTTCAAACCACAAAAAGAGACAAGGAGCGGCACTATATAATGCTCAAAAGATCAGTAAACCAGGAAACAGTGAGCATAATAAATATTTACACCCCTAACAAGAAACCTGTGAAATTCAAACAGTTCAAAAGTTAAAAAAAAGAAACCACAGAGTCAACAATCAAAGTGGGAGACTTCAGTACACCACTATCAGAGACGGCATTGGAAAAGCTAAGCAAGGAAGCTACAGAAATATTCTCCACAACTAGACAACTGGACCTGACAAATATAGAGACATATATAGAGATTTCCATGCATGCAAACAAACAAAAAATCACATGCTTTTCAAGTACTCATGGCTCATTCTTGAAAACAGACCACATGCTGGGACACTAATCGAGCCTCAGTAAATTCAAACACATTGAGATTAGTCAGACATCCTTCTCAGATCACCATGCCATAAAACTGGACTTTAATGAAAGTATAAATAGGAAAACAAGGGCAAACAATTGGAGGATGAATAACAATGTTCTGCAACATGAATGGGTACTGACACAGATTAGAAAGTTTCCAAAAGCTAATGAGAATGAGAATACAACATATCAAAACTTATGGGATATACCAAAAGCTGTTATCAGAGGTAGTTTGATAGTAATGGACACATATATGAAAAAGGAAGAGAGATTTATGACAGATATGCTCTCAAAAAACCTCCAGCAAGTAGAACAGTCAACTGAACAACCCCTCTAATAGCAAAAGAAAAGAAATAATAAAAATGAGGGCAGAGTTGAACCAGTGGGAAGACAAAGGAATAATGCACAATATTAATGCAGCAAAGAGATGGTTCTTTGAAAGAATCAACAAAATTGACAGACCGCTGGCAAACCTAACCAAGGAAAGGAAGAAGCAAACATCAATAGCCAGATTGAGGGATGAAACGGGAGAAATCACAACAGACGCCAATGAGATTAAAAGGATAATCACAAGGACTATGAAATTCCCTATTCTAATGAATTCAACAACGTGCAAGATGTGGACAAAGACTTGGAAAAATAATCTCTTCCTCAATTATACCAGATACAGGTCAAGAAGCTCAACAGACCCATAGTGAAAGAAGAAAGATATGGTTATCAAGAAACTACCAAAGAAAAAAAAGGTTCCTGGAGCAGATGGCTTCGCAAGAGAATTTTATCAAGCATTCGGGGAAGAGCTGACACTGTTCCTCCACAAATTATTCCAGATCGTAGAAACAGATGGCAAACGCCAAAACTCATTCTACAAAACCAGTATAACTTTGATACCCAAACAAGGCAAGGATCTCAAATGAACCCAGATACAAAAGTCCTTAACAAGATATTGGCCAATAGAATAAAAAGTTATCTAAAACATATCATTCACCATGATCAGTTAGGATTCATTCCAGGGATGGTTTAACATCAGAAAATCCATCAATATTATACACCACATGGCTAAGAAAAAGTATAGGAATCACATGATATCTATAGGTGCAGAAAAAGCATTTGACAACATAAAACACCCATTCCTAATTAAGACTCTCAAGAAGATAGGAATGGAAGCAATATTCCTGAAGTTAATACAAGCTATCTACGAAAAGCCAACAGCCAACACCATAGTCAAAGGACAAAGGACGAAACAATCCCACTGTAAAAGGGGACCAGACAAGGTTGTTGCCCCTTGTCCCCACTTCAATTTAGTATCATACTGGAGGTCCTAGATAACAACATAAGACAGCAAAACAACATTATAGGTGTCCAACTGGGTGAAGAGGAGGTGAAACTAGAGCTATTGTCTGACGAAATAATTCTGCACACTGAAAATCTCAAAAGCACCACACCAGGAGTACCAGCAGTGATAGCGGAATATGAAACAGTGGCAGGATACATGATCAACTAACAGAAGTCGATTGGTTTGCTATATACATTGTTCCAGACCATGTAAGAGCATATCAAGAACAAATTGAAATATCTACTAATGTATTTAACAAAAAACCCAAAAGATTTATACAAGGAAAATTACAAGAACCTACTACAGGAAACCAAAAGCGACCTCCACAAATTGAGGAATATCCCATGCTCGTGGATCAGACTCAACATAGTAGAGATGTCATTCTTACCCAAGGCACGTTATAAGTTTATCGCTGTCCCAATTCAAATACCAACAACTTTCGTCAAAGAATTGGAAAAACTGACCACCAATTTTATATGGAGAGGGAAGAAGCCCAGAATTAGCAGAGAACTCAAGAAGAAGGACAAAGATGGAGGGCTTGCTTTACCTGATGTTAACACATACTACAGAGCCACAGTTGTGAAAACATCTTGGCCCTGGCATAATGACAGATATTCAGATCAATGGAAAGGAAGAGAAAACCCAGAAATAAAACCATCAGCATATAGACAATTGATCTTTGACAAAAGCTCCCAAAGCATCAAGTGTGAGGAGGATGCCCTATTTAACAAGTGGTGCCAGAAATAGTGGATATGTACATGTAGAAAAATGAAACGACGTTTAGCTCACCCCATGCACAAGAACGAATTCATAGTGGATCAGAGACCTAGAAGTAAAACCCCAACAATCAGGACCATCAACGAAGGAATCGGGACAAACCTAAAAACCTTGCTGCAGGGAATACATATGCTAACTGCAACAGGAAAAGGTACACACACAGGTGAATCTGAAATTGACAAGTGGAATCTACTAAGGATAAAATACCTGTGTGCATCAAAAGATCTCACCAAGAGGGTTACAAGGCAACCCACATCCTGGGAGAGGATTTTTAGCAATGATACAACAGACAAAGGGCTTATTACTAAAATCTATAATACCCTTATGGCCTACAAAAAGAGGAAAACAGTTAAGCCCTGGAGAAGTGGGCAAAAAACTAAAAAGAAGCTTCACTAGGGAGGAGACCCATATGGCCAATAAACATAAGAAAATTGTCCCAATCCTTAGCTATCAGAAAGATGCAAATTAAAACAACCATGAGATAACATCTAACACCCTTAATGTTAGCCCAAATCGGAAAATCAGAGAGCAACAAATGTTGGAGACAATGTGATAAGACAGGAAATCTCCTCCACTGCTGGTGGTCATGGAGATAAGTACAGCCTCTGTGGAAAGCGATCTAGCAATATCTAAAACAAATGGAAATTGATCAACCTTATGACTCAGCTATCCCTCTACTGGGCATGTGGCCAGAAGAGATAAGAAATAGACCACAACCAGTGTCTGCACTCCAATGTTTATTGCAGCGCAATTAACAAGCCCAAAGAGCTGGAAACAACCCAAATGTCCATCAATAGATGAGTGGATTAGTTGTCTGGCATATACACACAATGGAGTACTATGAATCATTAAAAACTACTAGTGATCACATGAAACATGTTGTTTCATGGGAAAAGTTGAAGGATATGATGCTAAACGAAGTCAGCCAATCACAAAAGGTCAAGTACAACATGAGTCCCCTGAGATTAAGTACAACCAGCACAGTAGGTATAGAAGAAAAACCTCTTATCTCACAATATACGCATTGAGGTACAGGGAATTGGATGGAAGTCAGAACAATGCCAAGGAAGTACATGCTAATCCAACACAAATAAGGGGAAAGGGGGTAAGGGGAGAGGGAGAAAAGGGGGTTTGTGAGAGTGAGAAGATGGCACGCCAGTGGGGGGAGGGCACTAACTCATCCAGGGGGAGAGTATTGGTTACGTCACCACAGAAGCAGGAGTGTGCATACTCAATGCAAGAAAAATTCGCTTCAAAATCTGGAATGCCAAGAACTTAGAATGTTTTAGTGTCAATCTAGGAAAATTGGAAGTCGTCAAAAACAAAACGGAATGCATAAAGATCAGTATCATAGGCGTTAATGAGTGCAAATGTACTGGTATTGGCAACTTTAAATCAGAACAGCCTATAATTTGGTCTGCTGGAAATAACATAAGAGGATAAGCATAGCATTCAGTGCCAAAAAGTACATTTCTTAATTGGTCATGAATGGAATACTCACTGTGATAGTATTATGTTTCCAGTTTCAAAGAATGGAATCCATACAACTATTATTCAGATTAATTAAAAAATCACTAAAACAAGTAAAACAGATGTTGAAGAATCCGATAGACATCTTCAGTCAGTAATCAGTGAAACACGCAATGTACATGCATTGGTCATTTGGTGGGGTGAGATTGAAAGAGTAGGAAATGGACCAGACAGTAGAGGGAAAATAAGGATTTGGGGCCAGAAAAAGCTGGAGATTACATAATAGTTTACAAGAACAATTACTTGTTCAACGAAAATATCAAAAGGCTTCTCCAGATGGAATACTACAGATGGCATACATAGACTTTTCCATATGGAATACACAGAAAAAACCGACTACACATGTGCGAAGATGATGGAGAAGCTCTGTTCAGGGGCTGAGTTGGGAACAGATCATCAATTGCTCATGTGTAATTTCAGGATAAAGCTGAAGACAATGAAAATATTCTCATTCCATACACATTTCAGAGAAAGGCGACCCAAGAGAATGCCCAAACGACAGAACAATGTCACTGATATCACAATCAAGTATAATGTTCCTGAAGATCATCCAACAATTAAAACAATTAAAACAATTGTAACCAGTTCACTGACAGGGAACCTGAGGGTCAAGCAAGATTCAGGAATATGAAAAGAAGATATCATTGCTGGTGGCTGGTGCCAGATAGATCTTGGCTCAAAGCAGAGAATACCAGAAAGATGTTTACTTTTGTTTCATTGACTAGGCAAAGGCACTAGACTGTGTAGATCAGAATAAACGTGGATAATAACCTGGAAAAGAATATGAATTCAAGAGCATTTCCTTGTGCTCTTGTGGAATTTATACGTGGATCAAGAGGCAGCTGTGAAAACAGAACAAGGAACTACTGT
This sequence comes from Echinops telfairi, assembly GCF_000313985.2. Classification (NCBI taxonomy): domain Eukaryota; kingdom Metazoa; phylum Chordata; class Mammalia; order Afrosoricida; family Tenrecidae; genus Echinops; species Echinops telfairi. The sequence continues at coordinate 57,881 of NW_022103926.1, forward strand.
GTAGCGTCAAGTCAGGAAAGGTCTGTATCACAGCTGTATTTTCTGAACATATTTCATCCATAATGTGTGTTGAGCAAATCATCACTGAAGTTGGATCCTGTGAAGAAGAGTAAGGCAACAGGATAGGAGGAAGGCTTATTAACACCTTACCATATGCCAGTGACAAAACCCAGCTTGCTGGAAGTGACAAGGATCTGAAGGTGGTGCTGATGAAAACAAAGATTGCAGTTTTAGTATGGATTGCATCTCAAGGTAA
>NW_022103926.1:58929-62114 GCF_000313985.2 Echinops telfairi
TGCTGCATAGGACGTCTTTGGTGCACTGGAATGCAGGATGCTAGTTTGAAGACAAAGGTGCAACTAACACAGGCCATGTTTTTCTCAATGATCATATATGCATATAAACGTTGGATGATGTAGAAAGAAAAGTAACTGATGCATTGCAATCATGGTTCTGAAGAAGAATATGCAAAAAGTATCGTGGACTGACTGCTGATAGGAAAAACCGAGCTGTCATAGAAGGAATAGAGACGGAATGTCTCTTGGAAGCAAGGAGGCAAACCTGTGAAGCTAGGATCAGGAAAGTACACTTTCTGAAGAAGAACACTGTGCTTTGTACAGTAGACTGACCTCGAAGAAAAGGAAGTCCCTCAACGAGATGGACTGACGCAGTGGTTACCACAATGGGCTCAAGCCTGGGAATCATTCTGAGGATGGTGCAGGACCGGGCAGTGTTTACTTCTGTGGTGCACAGGGTTCCTATAGGTTGAACAGGATTTGATAGCATCTAATAGCCACAACAATAACCTTTTCCTGTACTCATTGTGGACATTTGCTTTTCACACAGTTAAAGATATGTAATTTGCTCTTAATTGAATTTTACAAAGGGGTTCTAGGTATGACACCCCACTGTTGCCTGCTGTCTTTCTTCTCTGAATAAACTTGAGTTTCTCAAATCCACCAGGTCTTTGTCTTTGTCGGAAACATGGACAGCCGGTTCTGGACACACCTCTTTTATTGGGAACATTAGCACTGATCAGAGTTAGAAAAGCAGGAGCAGATACCTGTGCAGCACGTATGCCTCAGCTCAGAAATCACTTTTCCTCGCTGGTCACATCTCACCCACTTCATACCAATGTAATACTTCAAAGGATGCCCTCTCCTAGCATCCCTGTGGCTCTTTGACTTTATGTCAATTTGATGGCAGCTGGGGGTCAAGCCTATCAATCCAATGACTCCTTGGGGGTGTGGCTCTTTGTATGACTTAGAGATGAGTAGAGGCGATTTCTCTTTGCCCTGTCTTCCTGTTTGCTGGGACTCTGTGCCTTCATTCATGGATGCCCCGCTATGGTCCACTCCACCCTCCACACTCTCTTAGCAAACTTCTATGTCTCAACTGATATTGGATCCATGCAACTCTGAACACATCAAGTCTGTGGTCCCCTGACATCTGCTTCACCATTATGCATAGTCAGCTTGCTGTACGTGAGTATAAAAAAGGCTACCACTATCATTGGATCCAGGGACTTCAGCTGGACTAGGCTGAGATAACTTCTTGATATAAAAAATATTCTTCATATATGAAAGCTCTTTCTTAAACATATATGAGTGTCAATGGTTTTGTTTCTCTAACACAGGCCCCCAACACACTGGTGCAATATGAGGGCTAAAAGGTATTGCTGACATAGTACTCATGACAAATGACACATCGTAAAGAAATCCTGAAATGGCAGCAACACTTTCCTGACATTAAGACAATACTTTGTGCCTCATGGGATGGGTTTTGACAAGGGTGAATCCATCAACAGCAAAATCATCACATTAAATTTGTAATAAGCACAGTCTTCACAATGAACAGAACACAAGCATCCTGTGTGCACTAAGGAAGGTCAAGGTTCATATTTATTGCACAAAACTTAAGGCTCTTAAGCACAAATGCAGTAAAACTTTAGTTTAATACTGAGAACTTTCTGTTTATGGGGAAGCCATTACATGTATGCTGTTGGGTGAAAATGATTATATTATTACACTTACACTTAATGTTCTCAGTCACAATTGAAGTAAGAAGTTAGTTTAATACTAATAGCTTTCTATTCATGAAGAAGCCGTAAGATGCATGCTGTTGAGAGCAAATGACTACATTTGCCTTACATATAACAAGGTATTCCCATTATTAAGATGACATAATGGAGTCATATAATTAATATGATTTATTGGATCACTATACATTTGGAAAAAGCAAAGCATCCATACTTACTGAGGTCAGGTTTCTGAAAGTTTCCATCATCACGTGTCTATAGAGCTTCCTCTGTGAATGATCCAGCAAGGCCCACTCTTCTGGGGAAAATTTCACAGCCACATATTCAATGGCCACAGTGTCCTAAAACAGCCAACATATTCTAGTTCAGCAAGGTACCTTGAACTCCACAAGGTAAAAGGTGGGGAAACTGGAAACAGACTTCATGGACATTAGACACAGGGTTTTGTATTCTGCTAAGGATGACCATCAAGGGTGAGCTATCAGCCTCATTCCTTCACTGTCTAGACAAGCAGTTCTCAACCTATGGGTCGGGACCGCTTTGAGGGTCGATTGACCCTTTTACAAACATCACCAGATCCCTAACAGTAGCAAAATGACAGTGATGAAGTAGCAACGAAAATAATTTTATGGTTGGGGGGTCAGCACAACATGAGGAACTGTATTCAAGGGTCTCAGCATTACAAAGGTTGAGAACCACTGGTCCAGACTCACTTCCTCACTCATTACATGCCATCTCACAGACTGAACATCTCTTCTAACACAATGTGTTTATCTCTCCACAGTTTATCTCACCAACTCAGTACTATTCCTCTCCATTTTTTTGGTCGAGATTAGTCAGGGCACATAACACAGAGCAGGGGAAAGTGCTCTAAAATAAAAGCTGTATTTTTACATTTATCATTTCTCTTCCAATGGAGGGAGGGGATAGATTCACTTCCTTGCCAAGACCAACCAGTAGATTTATCAAAACATGAAGCACAGGGCGAAAGGAAAATAACAATTAGGAAACATTGAAGAATTTGCATCTTCTCCTTTAGCCCCTCATTAGGTACAGGAGGTCTAGTCGCTTGATGTAAGAAAATGTCAACCCAAAGCTGTGAACTCATGGTATTCTCTTTGAAAAACCCCAGCTGATAAAGAAGTGACATTTTATCTGCTGATGAGATGCTTTTTTTTGAGAAATTGTGGAATTTTCTACAGAGTTTTTGTTAGCTATTTACATATCAGTAACTCTACCATTCTGTGCTGTGCGTTATGCACCTTCATGGAAACACGCAAGGGAACTGAAAAGAGAGAGCACTGGTGAAAGATACTTAATGGGAGAATACAAATGTCACACTTTTCACAAACACACAGAGCTACAGAAATGAAATGTTTACCAACTGCTCATCTTAAGAGACACTTAGACACACACACTCACAAACACACAACACACACACAC
>NW_022103926.1:62731-64704 GCF_000313985.2 Echinops telfairi
ACAGAGCCCATGACACCACCGAGAGCACAGAGGGTCACAGTAAGCTCGAGGAAATCCGATGGCATCGAACATCTACGGTATGATTTCAATGATTCTAATTCGTGAAGCTACTGAGGCCAAAGATAAATATGTCTTCAAAACCGGGAGACACAGAGACAGTCTGCACCTGGATGTCTACTGTGAAATCATTCTGAGTATCTGCCAGCTATAGTTAGGTTTTCTATGCCAACATGGCTCCTGTAGGAATAGGTGGGTGATGTTTAGCCTGTCAATCTGGTCTCAAGCTTAATTGGAGGGCGAGTCAGATAAATGGACAGCCTCCTTCTCCCTTTCTTCCTGGTGATCTGACCAGCCCGATGCTCCCTAAACGAATCTTTTGCCTCAAACCTGTGATACACTACTAGTGTGCAGTGCCAACCCGTGGATCTTGTCACTGTGCTGTGAATCCCTTGAGCTTGAGGCTGCATTGGGACTTGGCTTGCAAAGCTCCCTAGATACTGGCTCTGTTCTGCCAGCTCTTCTCATATTCCTGCTGTGACTGTGGTCCCACCCAGTGGTGTCTGCTGCCTGCAGGCCCATTTTTCTCATCTTGCTTGAGGGCAGATTTCCACAGTCTGCTGGAGTTAGTTGAAGTATCTCCAGTATATTAACTGTTCCACAAAGTGAGATAAACTGAGCCCTCTAAACTCCTATGTAAGCTCATAAGCCATTTTATTCTTTATCCCTATAAAAATCTATCCACCTATCTGTAAAATACCAAGTGCCCTGGCTTTGTTTCTCTAGAGAACCTTGCCTAACACACTTGCTTATGGCCCCCTCCGTTGGGGTCAGTATTTCACTCTATGACCTCAGTTATTGTGGTAGCTACATAATCTGTTGTCAATTGGGGACTTATGAGTGAAGAAGTGGAGCTTAGCCTATCTATAAGGTTGCAGCTTGATGACCTCATGTGAGGCCCTAAGGAGATCAATAGCTCACTTTAGGCAGGACACATGCATACTCCTTTAGAGACATTCCTGCAGACAAGACACATGGAGCTAAGCTAGCACCCTGGAGCTGAAGAAACCACGTGGAGACCCCTGCCAGCAATGAGATGCTTCCACTCCCTGGATCCATAAGACTTTCCACCCACTTGCCTGTGATCTTCCAGCTTTTGGCATCATTTCATTTGTTACATGAAGAGGACTTTATAGATTGGTATCAGACATATGGGCTAATATTGGATTTATGGACTTGATCTGGACTGGGCTAGGATGTTTTCTTCATGTACAATTACTCTTTATATAAAGCTTTTTCTTAAGCACATATGAATGTCTGTAAATTTGTTTCTCTAGTCAACCCAGACTAACACACCTTGTGGTGCCAGCTTTAAGGGTCACATAATAGTCACATAAAGAAGGTAGCTGTCATTAAGGCTTGAAAACCCATGTATGCCTATGGGAAAGGTCCAGTAACAGTTGAGCTGGGACCCAGGATGACACTTGCCTTCCTCTTCTACCTTTTAACCTTACTGAGGAACCTCAGGGCTAGCAGTAAACTGCAACACACTACGTCCAATCAGCCTCTACCTTTAACTACCATACACCCATTCACATGAGGACTCACCATCCCAGCTCCAGCTTCTCAACGTCTTGCAAGATCCTTGAGGTCAACACACGTCACAAAGTGGGCTGGGTGTGCACACAGAGCCATTAGGCAGTTTGGACACAGGTCAACAATGTGTAGTACAGTCAGTTAGAAGGGTTATTAAAACCCTCACTTGAGATTCCAGGGATGAGCAAGAATGTCGCCTTTGGTCTCCACTTGCCTAGAACATACCAGGTCCCTTCACCACTCCAGGGACCTGAAGTGAAAGGGCAACTGTTGAGTAAGGAGGAAATGCCAGGATCTTGGATTTAGACTCTTACCCTGGGTAGAGCTGTCTCCCAGGCACAAGGTCACGTTACATCCTGAAGGTGTCTGCAGATAAGGCA
>NW_022103926.1:65872-72689 GCF_000313985.2 Echinops telfairi
AAAACAATTCGCAAGACCAAAACTATGGTCAGCATCAACCATTTCAGAAGGGAGCACACGATCAGGAATCAAGTACAAAGGACAAGCTCAAAATGTATTTCTGTGGTAAGGACTTTCATCTCATCTAAAGATGTGGCTGAGGAGGAAACAGGGAAGGCAGGTGGGGAGGGAGCACTAGAACTCAATGGGATTACACTTCTCAATTTAATGTGATTTAATCATGGGGGAAAAAAGAAAATTTTCAGAAATTCATTGTGGTCATGATTATACAATTCTTTACATGATTGAATGATTGAATTGTATGAGGTGCATTATGTACCAGTAAAACTAAAAAAATAAATACATGAATAAAAATAACATGGAAGTGGTTCACATCTTTTTTTTAATCTCAAAACAAAATGTGTATAAATTGCTGGAGGGGAAATTAAGTTGCTCTATAAACTTACACCCAACCACAATAAAACATTCGAAACAAAAAATGATGCGACTGTAGATCCTCAGTGGCACAGGTAAGTGCTTGATGGCTTAGCCCAACAGTGGCCAGTTTACATCCACTTCAAGGGTCTCTGAAGAGGCACCACCTGGACGTCCCTAAGGAATAGTTCTCTAGTGCACCACTAGGGGTCACTATGAGTTAGAATGGATTTAAAGGGAATTAACAAGCAAGAGAGTTCTGGTCTTTGTACTGACTCCTGGAGGTTCACCTCTAAAACCTAGTAAGAGGACTGGCTTTGGGACTGTGACTGGCTGGGCTCCTTGGTCTGCACCTGATGGTTCATTCTACACTTTACATACCATGAAAGTGGCTCAGGCCAGCAAGACAAACCACATAATCAGAAATTTGAACCTCATTTTTTCTATAACAGGAAAATATTTACCAGGCTACTGAGCACCTGCCGCAAGAGGAACTACAGGGGCACTCAGAGCTGGTACAACTATGGAATTAGGTGGTGGTGGGGGGGGTTCTGTGGTTATAAAGATACACTTAAACATTTAACACCAGAAAAAAAGACATGACAGTTTAGAGAGCACACAGCTAAGGGATCCAGACAACAGCTCTCAGGAGCGGGAAGGAAGGGAGATCCAGAGAGAGAGCTCCAAGAGATCTGGGGAAGCCTTTAACAGGAACCTGGGGTGAGTATATTTTCTGTCTCTTACTAAGGAAGGGAGGGAGGGAGGGAGGAAGCTCATGACATTCAGTTGATGCCAACTCATAGCAACCTTAAGGGACAAGGTAAAACTGTCATCATGAGTTTCCAAGATGAGAATAGAAAGCTCACTCTTTTACAATAAAAGCCACTGGTAGAGAGGAGAGGTCTGAGGGGCCGGCCCCACTCCCAATTACAAGGACACCTGTCCGTCCACCCAGAAGAATTAATTTCATAAGACAGCACTGAAGCTGCAGCTCAGGGATAGGGACATGTCTGAGCAGCGCTCAAGGGAGCAAATGAAGGGGAAGGAAGAAAGAGTGGAGCACATCCTGGCCCACCAAGCTTTGAGGATGATATTCCCACTCAGAGCAGCCAATCCACAGAGAAAACCATATGGCCAGCCCCACTATGAGACACGACATCCCTCAATGACCCATACTCCTACAGGGGACAACACTGGAGACACAGTGTGGGTATTGCGCCCAATCTGACCCACCACACAGAGGCAAAACACTAAGGGTGTGGAACAGAACAGCAAATGAAGTCCCCAGGTAATACCAAAAATAGACTTTGGGGGCAGGGCATGGCACCCATCAGATTTGACTGGAAAACACTCCTAATTGGCTTTTGGTGGTTGTTTTGTTTTCTTTTGTTGCTTTGTTTTTCTCTGTCTTGTTTTAGTGCATGCTATTATCTCCACAGATCTGTCTAAATAAGATAGGTTGCAGGAACAATCTGGAGGAGAAAACAAGACTGACGTTTCCAGGGAGACATATGAGCGGGGGAGATGGAGGGAAAGGAAGTGGTGTGAACAAACCCAGGGACAAGGGAACAAGTGATCCAAATTGGTGGTAAGGAGGGTGGAGGAGGCCTGGTAGGGCGTGATCAAGGATAATGTAATGGAGCAGAATTACTGAAACCCAAATGAAGGCTGAGCATGATAGTGGGAAAAGAGATAAGTTCAAGGAAATAGAGGAAAGAACTAGGAGGCAAAGGATATTTATGGAGGTCTAATAAAGGTATGCACATATGTAAATATATTTATCTATGAGGATGGGGAAATAGATCTATGTGCATAGATTTATAGGTTTAGTATTAAGTTAGCAGATGGACATTGGGTCTCAACTCAAGAACTCTCTCAATGCAAGAACACTTTGTTCTATTAAATTGGCATTCCACGAAGCTCACCTTCCCTACACAATCACTGAAGACAAATGTGCACATAAGCAAATGTGGTGAAGTAAGCTGATAGTGCCCAGCTATCAAAAGATATAGCATCTTTGGTCTTAAAGACTTAAAGGTAAACAAGCAGCCATCTAGCTCAGAAGCAACAAAGCCAATATGGAAGAAACACACCAGCCTGTGTGACCACGAGGTGTCAAAGGGATCAGGCATAAAAGGACAAAAAAATCATATCATTGTGTGCCCACCTTCCCAATACAATTGCTGAAGACAAATGTGTGCATAAGCAAAAGTGGTGAAGAAAGCTGATGGTGTCCGGCTATCAAAAGATATAGCATCTGGGGTCTTAAAAGCTTGAAGATAAACAAGCGGCCATCTAGCTCAGAAGCAACAAAGCCCACATGGAAGAAGCACATCAACCTCTATAATCACAACGTGATGAAGGGACCAGTTATCAGGCATCAAAGAACAAAAAAACCTTATCATTATGAAGGAAGGGGAGTGCAAACTGGGTACCCACAGCCCATCTGTAGGCAACTGGTCATACCCTTAGAGAAAGGTCACAGGGAGCAGACAAGCCAGTCAGGATGCAGTGTACCAACAATGAAGCATACAACCTTCCCTCTAGTTCTTAAGTACTTCCTTACCTCACCCACCCCCACTATCATGATCCCAATTCTACCTTACAAATCCAGCTAGACCAGAGGATGTACACTGGACAGATGATCCCTTCAAGACCAGTGGTGAAAGTGGCAATACTGGGAGGCTGGAGGAAAGGTGGATTTGAAAGGGAGAGCTGATTATAAGGATTTACATATCACCTCCTCCATGAGGGATGGATAACAGAAGAGTGGGTGAAGGCAGACATTGGACAGTGTAAGATATGACAAAATAAAAATTTATTATCAAGGCTACATGAGGGAGAGAGGAGGTGGGAGGGAGGGAAAATGAGGAGCTGATACCAAGGGCTCAAGTAGAAAGCAAATGTTTCAAATATGAGGGCAACAATTGTACAAATGTGCTTAACATATGTATAGATTGTGATAAGAGTTGTAGGGACCCCCAATAAAATGATTAAAATAAATAGATAGATAGATAAATAAATAAATAAATAAATAAATAAATAGATAGATAGATAGATAGGGGGAAAGTCACTGGTGGTTGGGACCTGCTCACATTGGGGTCAGAAACACAACATGTAAACACTACATCACTTGGAGTCCTTTGTTTCTCACGGGAATAGGGACTACTAATTTCTAAAAAGTGGCAGGAACTGGGGAACCAGGGTCATCAATTTGCCAGAAAGGACACACCATTCTGACATTAAATCCAGGGGTGAACTGTGGGTGAGAATGGGAGTGGCAATGAGAGGAGACAGGCTTCTCAGGCCCCTGATCTGAGATTCGGCATCCCATACCTGTAGGAATTTAAAAATTGCCCGCTATGGGATGTGTGAGTAGTTGTGTCCCAACACGTGGCAATCTGTTCACACATGATAGCCTAGAATTCCTAAGGAGAAGTATGAGGTCACATGGTATCAACAGAATCCACCGGAGTGCATTTAAGAACAAAGCAGTGAATAAAACAAGCCTTTTATCAAAGCCACTTGGATACTTGAACATTCAAGAATGATTATGTACACAGAGAAATTGTCACTTCATTTTAAATAACACAATATCTTGCCATACCAAACAATTCTATAACTCGATATTTCTTCAATTAAAAAGTGTACACATGAAAGTTTGGACAGACCAAACAATGCTATAAATTTAATACACTTGGAAACTATTCTGCATCAGGACAAAAAAAAAAAACTTTCTTCTAAAGGAAAATTATGACATATTTGGCTTACAAGAAAAATTGTAAATCAGATTTAATCATTGTGGCATTAAATCAGAAAAGTAGCAGCAAAATGAAGAAGTCAATTGTGCTCAATAAAAAAAAGTGCAACACAACATCCACAAAAAAGCAGGGCTATTAGTAGACTACAGTTCTTACTCAGGGTAAACAAACAAAAGTGAACAAAAAACAAACTAGATAAATCAAAAGGCAAAAAAAAGTTTATAGAACTTGTTTCCAGGGAGTTGTCTGGACCCATTGTGAGAACTGATAAATGATCAACTTAGATTTCATGTAGTCATGAACACTAAAATTAACTCAAAACAACAAAAAGTATGTACTGACCATGAGGACATGTGACACTAAATATATTATGCACAAAATCAAAGCTCACAAACACTGAATCAATCTGGATTCATAGTGACCTTAAAGAGCAGAGTAGCTCTGCCCTCTACATTGTTAACATTGTACATTTTACCTGTGAAGAAAGGTTCATCCTTATCGGATTAATGTACAAAAGGTCCTGAAGATAAATAAAAGAACTGCTAGTTTCCGTAAATAAAGAGGATTAAAAGAAAAGGAAATTCCTGTATAAAGTTTTGCATGGACATTAAATCTGAGTCTGTACTGCTGTAAGAGCCGAGCAGGAGGGGGCAGAGGAGCACACACAATGTTAAAGGAAACTGAGCCAATATTAGAACCAATCTCTGAGCTGAGGTTAATTGCAGAAGCTGTCTCCTAGTGGAGTCCAACATATCCCGAGAAGAAAGGTCCAGTATCAGCGGAGATTGGGAGACAAACCTCAGGAGCTGTATGAAGGCAACATATGAGGATCCCAGTTTGCCAAGGGCCATGGAAGGCCAAGAGGATCCAAAGTCAACTCAATGAAAGAGAGTGAATTTATGCAGAGCCTGTGACAGCCCAAGATCTATTTGCAGAGTCCCACATAGATTAAGTCTTCTTGAATTCTGATCATTAACCAAGGATATAGACAACCTTAGCAGCCAGCAAGGGGCTCTGGGAAGTACATTATCAGCACCTCCCCCCCAGCCTGCCCAGGGTGGGGGTTACAATATGAGTCACACTCTATCAGTTGTGCCCTGACTGCCTTGGTCAGAAAGGCCTGACCAATATTGTCAGATCTTCTATCTGACAATGTACTGCCCCAATGATGGACCTGGTTCTGCTTCTGCAGTCCCACATCTAACTGTGATGCATTGATCCGCATTAATGTCCAAACACAATCATGAATTTGTGTTTCCTTTCTTCCAAACGATATTTAACTGGGTTCCTGATTTGCATACCCAAAAGCTATTTTGACTTCTAATAACAGCCTTCCAATCCAGATGATGTCTATTTTGTTTCTCTTAAGACTGAACACTTAACACTGAACTCCTTACATTTTCTTTGAGATTGAGGGCTTTGCACCCTAAAATGGAGCACAAGCTCAGTTCCGATGGGGAGAGACCATTGAGGACCAACAGACGGGCAATAAGGCCGTTTGCAACGCCATGGCTGGCCTCCCCTTTCAGTAACGGTAAGCCTGGCCGGGTCCTCTTAAGGCCTGGAGGCCTGGAACCCAGAGGGAAGGCGCAGGCCCAAGGTCAGAAACCACAGGCGCTGGACCTTTCCTGGGAGCGAGGCAGGGTCCGTGACGGGCTCTGCGCAGGACAAATGAGGGTAGAGTCCTGAGCCTCAAAGTCAGAGATGCCGGCGATAGGCCTTGAGTGAATTTAACCGGAAAGGACACAGGGCCACGACAACCCGCGACCACGGGCGGCCGCGGTGCGGGCACCTCAACATCGGCAGGGACCCCAGGTTCACTGTGGGCTCATGGTCCGCTCAAGGTCCGCAATGGACACCAGGTATTCCCTTGAACTCGTGACACAAAGACTCACCTACCCCATTGGGACCTTCGCTCTGTGCCTTCCAGGCTCAGAAGTCAGTTGAGGGGGAAATTGCATCATCCAACTGAAGAGCGGGGCCTGTAGGTAATGGGCGGGAACAGAAAAGAGGGGCCTGGGACACGCCCTGGGGGCGGGGCCAGGAGAAGGGAGGAGTCAGGAACTCTGGAGAGGAGGGGACCTGATCTCCCTGTGCCTGAGCTTTACTGAGTCTTCCAGAGGCAAGTTGGTTGTACTTTTTTGCGTACATTTATAAGTCTTCAGGTTTGTGGGTGAAAGAGTAAACTACTAGCTGCTGTAGGAATGGAACCTTTGAAATCTTCATTTGCTACTCAAGGTTAGAAGAAACAGCTATGAAATCTGCTAATGATTATAACGTGGAATGGGCAAAGTATGAAATTTGAAATGGGACAAAAATGATATGGAACACATAAATGGCGGTATCCTTGACATTAGTTAGCAGAAACGAACTGGTATCGGCATTTTTGATTCAGAAAATCTTATGATTTACTATGCTAGCACTTACACTATCTTGAGGAATGGCATGGGATTCATTGTCGAGTGACTTTGCAAAATCCTCCTTAAAGGACAATGCTGTCTGTGATAGGATTATATCCATCTGGCTTCAAGGAAATTCCATCAGTACAACTATTATTCAACTGTATGCACCAGTCACAAAAGCTAGTGTTGAAAAATGGAAGAATTCTACCAATGACTTCAATCTGAAATTCTTCAAATATG
>NW_022103926.1:73455-79632 GCF_000313985.2 Echinops telfairi
GCTATATAGAATCACAAATGGCTCTGCCACATTCTTCACCTTTGGGAAGGCTCTCTACACTGAACTCTTTTATGTGCAGTGAGGTCTGAAGACTGACTAAATGATTTCCTATGGAGTCCAACTTCAAAAGGCCTGTCCCAACAGTGGGTTTTCATAGGCCTAGCCAAGTGTGCAAACAGATGAAAGACTTTGCCACATGCCTTACAATCAAAAGACCTCTCTTCATCGTGATTTCTTGAGGGTTTACCAAAGGTGTTTCCATAGTCCGTACAGTCCATACGTTTCTTTCCACTAAAAGTTCTTGGAATGTTGGAGTAAGGAGGACAACTGCAGCCTTCTCCATGTTTTCCTTTCTGATAGGTGTCACATTCAGAGTGAAAACTACTAAGACGCTTAAGTGATGGTAATTGGTCCATGGAGGATTTTCCACAGTGATGAGACATTGAGGGATGTAGCTTATTAGAACTTTGTTTCAATATGTGAACATCTGGAATCCAGCTGCAGGTCTGTCCACACTCATTTTCCTTACTCATTTCACAGACATTCTGTTTGATGTGTCTTCTGCCAAAAAGAGTAGCACACAATTAAACACATATTGATTAAAATTTACATGACGATCACAATAACCATGTACCTTTACGTTTAATTGCTTCAACTCTCAAAGATTAAATCACCTCACAGAGAAGCTCCTGTTCATTTCAGTCTATTTCCATCATGTGGGGTTTTCTAACTGTACATAAATGAACTCTGTTTTAAATATTCCATACCTGATTCACATACATGTAACAATTGTGTGGAAATGATTAGAATATATAACGTTAAGACCGACTATATACAAACACAAACACTTGTATATGTATGTATTCTTAAATGTATCCATACATACTCAGAGACACAGAGTCCATGTCCACTCAAAGTGACCTTTGGAAACAGTGTTTCCAAGACTGTAACTGTTTACCAAAGTAGAAGGCCCTGTTTTTCACCCAAAAGGTCGCTGGTGGTTTCAAAAGGCAGATGGTGCTTTGAGCAGCCATACTGGGAACCCCTATGGCACCAGGCCCCACTACAGTCATTAAGCTGAACCAAAGAAAGGGTTGTCGCCCACCAAAATCTGATCAATTCGTGGCTCTGAGACATTGGGTGGCACTACCATGACTCATAATATTCAACAGTGCACGGTTTCAAGTCTGCACTATGATCCCTCCTGTCCATGTCTGTATGTAGATATTTACATACATACACACATATGGTCATGTACTTATAATATACATATATACAAGGGTACTTCCAGAAGCTTGTGGATAATATTAAATTTTCCCACAATTTGAAGACCTAGGGGACAGAAATAGTTTAATGTCATCATTCTGCCTTCAGATTCCCTTTGAGGCACTGATGTCTAGGGAATGATCCTCACCTCCCATGAGTGTTCTGCTTGTTATCCTGATCGTCAATGACATGAAATCCACATATGTCTCCTATCATGGAGGACCAGGATCCATTTTTCAGGAATTGTATTATTGTATTTTCAGTGCACAACTTTACTCCACCATCAAGGTTTTGTGAAACTGAACAATGATACAAGTTTTAGTTTAGAAATTACAAAAAAAGGAATGGCATTACTCAGTGGTGGTAATAGGGGGCTGTCAGAAAAAGCACTACAAAAGCCAATTGTAGTTTTATTACTTTGTCAGAGATCAAAATAAAATTGACTAGGAAATTTTCCCATGAAGATTGAGATTGACTCACACATAAGTATTGGCTCATAAGAAGAACCAAAACAAAAGGGCATGGGCACCCTCCACATGGAATGCTAAAAGAGGGAAACAGGGATGATTTGTCTGCAAAAACCGAAGTGTATTAGTACAAGAAGGACTTAGACAGTCAGTGTGGTGTTCATCCAAACACTAGAAATATAAAACAGTTTTAATTAGATTTAGCTTATTAAAAATCCAACGGTAACATGGCTACCCTGACACAAAACTCCACTCCCATACTCAGTCAGTAGGGATATGGGAACTCAAAAAGGCAGAGTGGCCCTTGATATAAAGTAATGCCCATTCAGAAGCTTCAGACTGGGGCTAAAGTTAAGTTCAAGCCCCAAATCCATTCATGTATCGATTGCTTCTATATGTCTCTGGTTCACATTAAAGACATCATTGTCATTTTATGTAAGGGAACATTATCAATCATCCCCACTGGGGCATCATTTTCACCACCATCAAGTTGTGGTGTCCCCTCATGGAGTGGCCAAAAGGCTTAAAGAGAGCAGACACAGACCTGAGCATGGGGACGGCTTCACTGTGGAAAGGGTGATGGTGAGACCGGTGATCCCAGTGACCTAGTGCTGAGTCCTCAGGAGACTCCCTGGTGAGGGTGAGATTGTAACCTCACACTCCAGATGAGGAATCAGGGTCAGAGAGACAGATTGCTTCCCCAAGATCACAACATCATGAGGGTTCTTTGATTCTAAAGTAGGAACAAGCTAGAGGTGGCCGTGGTGGTTGTCCCGGTTGTCTTGGGCCAGATGTCCAAGTCCCATCAGGGTGTGCCGGAGCAAGAAAGAGGTGAAGCCACAAGGGCCTCATTGACCTCTTTCTCATCTCTGGCACAAGGTGACATCCAAACTTGCCATGATGAAGATTACCTTCAAGAGATCACAGAAGAAGGAGATGGTGAGGGGCCTGCAGGGGCTACCTCCAAGAGGAGCATAGGGGGAGGGTGCCTTTCCTAGGCCGTGCTCTCCTGGGACCTCAGAACATGAAATGCTTCCACTGATGAGGACTCTTGTGTGTCCTGGAAATACATTGACTGGCCTTGCTAGTATCTTGAAGGGCAAGTGTAGGTTGCCAGGGAAAAGGCCTGCAAGAGCCAGGTCATGGTGGATTGGGGGTGGGGAAGGGCCAGGGCTCACACTGCATTCCTAGGTTGCCAAAGGATGATCCTTCCAGATGATTAGAGGGAGATCAAGGCCCAAGAAGCCAGAAAGGGAGACTCAAGGAAAGGTGGCTAAGTGTCCCCAGGATGCGATAAGTAGGGGCACTCATGAGGGGACTGAGAGCTTGAGGTGGGTGAGGTTTCGGTGAATAGGCCTGTTGTGGGGACCTGAGAGTGGGTGTTCACCCACCCCTATCTTGATGTCACAGGGTGTCATCCAGGCCACCATTCCCTACCTTGGAGTGTTCCTCACACTGAAGGATTTTTGGATGTGCGTGACCAGCACTCACGTGGGTTCAAGGCTGAAATCACAACCTGGTGAGGAAGGAGCCCCTACTTATGTCAGGTGCATCTGACCAACAAGTCAATGGTGGCTGAGCTTAAACTACATTTCCCAGTGCCCTGGGCTGATGAAGTAGCAGAATAGATGGTCAGAAAACTGTATAATGCTTAGGCTGAATAACATCTCCCTTTGAAGTGACCTTGGTGGACATGGACCCTCCTGGGTTAGGCAGCTCCAGGGTTCCAACCCTGCCTAAGCCCTTGGGCTGTCCATCTGTCATCAGAAAACTTAGGCATTGTGATATCTTATTCACTAAGTCCTTGTCCCATTTCCTCGGGGGCCCCTAACTTTAGACTAGAACTAAATTCTGGTACGTACAATGTCTATACTCACCTAGACCCTAATGGAGGCTTACAGTGAAAGGGGTGGAGGTGGGGGCTACTAATGGCCGAGGGGACTCATTCTGATCCATATGGTCTGTCTGCCTTCCAGGGAGGTTGGTAAACATCCAGAAAAAGGAAAATGGTGAGCGAAGATGGCACACTGTGGAGAGCAGCAGTGGATATCAAAGCCCCTCTTAGACAGGACACTCCTTGATTCCATCCCCCTTCCTTTTCTACCGATGGAGAGCACCGAAAGTGGAGCCCTAGTCCACACGCCACCACAGTGAGAGGGTGGAACCCTGCTCCATTTCCTAATGGAGCCTTTGAACCCATTCTGAGAAGAGGCAGGACCCTGCATGGGAGAGGAGGGATGGAGGGAACCAGGCAAGAAAAGGCCAAGAAACTGGACCCCTGTACTTCTGAGTGCACCCATCCCAGACTAGGCAGCGCTCTCATCTTTCTTCTCTCCGGTCTCAGGAGTACAGTGTGCTGCAGGTGATAGAGCTCCTCCAAGAGGCTTGCCAACAATACACCATCGTGGCCCAAGAGCAACTCAGGGCCTGGTCTCAGGATTTGGAACGTGTCAGTGAGACTGAGAGGAGGAGAGTAGCGGGCTCTCTCTGGTATCTAGTCCATAGATCCTGGAGACTTTGTTTCTTGGTTGGTGGGAGATCTAGTTCTTTGTTGACAGTTGAAGCCCCTGGACTTCAACTTCTTGGCAGAAACTGGGAGGCATGAGCTGTGCTCCTGGTAGTGTCAAAGCTGCCATTCTATCCTACAGCTACCACCTGTCCTGTGAACTGGAGCCCCGGTGTTAGTTGTCCAGTGACATCCACGCATCCTCCAAAAAGTTGTAGAGGACCCAGCCATCATCAAGATATAAAGCAGGTGAGTGCCAAGATTTGGGTGGGCAGAGGTGGACTGCTTCAGAGAAGCTTCAGAGCCCGCTGTGAGTGGGCAAAGTAAAAAAGCTTGGTGTTGGAACGTCTGTTTCCACCGACATCAGGAGCACATCTCTTCACCTCTCTGTTCTCCAGATTTCTCCTATATGAAAGGGGCCACCCTGTGTGTTAGTCCAGGTAGACTAGAGAAACAAATCCATACACACTCACATGAGATTAAGAAATAGGTTTATCAATATGAGAGTAATTGAATATTGAGAAAACATTCTGATCCAGCCCAGACCAAGTCTGTAAGTCCAATATGAGCCAATAGGTCTGATACCAATCTATGAAGACATCTTCAGACTCAGGAAATGCATGCAATGACACCGAATGCAGGAAGATCCCAGACCAGTGGGGGGAAAGTCTTGTGGTTCCTGTGGTGGAAGATGCATCTCAGCCAGGGTCTCCATGTGGCTTCTCTAGTTTGCAGGGTACAGGGTCTATCAATGTAGTGTCATGTCTCTTGTCAGTAGTGTCTCTCAGAGAGTGGATCAAGGGATAGAGTGTCCCCCGCCTCCAAGAAGGAATAGAGGAGTTCCCAGAATCCTTAGGAGAAAGCCATGCCCAAACAGTCACCTTATAGGCTGTGACCCCATTGATAGATTAGATCCCACCCCTTCACTCTTAATCCTCTAAAATCCCAAATTGACACAAGATTATGTAACTACCACACCCAGTAGGACCTCTTAGGTGGCAGGCACAAACATAAGACTGCTGGGTGACCAAGCTCTTAGAACAGAATCTGACTCAGTCAGCAAAGTCAAAGCTGGGAGAGAGTAGACTGTGCCAATAGGGACGACCTTAAAATCAGCTGACATGCCTCCCCCCACCCAACCATCTGCCAGGACCCTAGGAGCAGGGGATGCTGTGATGAGCAGAGTTTCTTGGAAGTAGGGACAAACAAGAAAGCATGAAAGGCCTCATATAGTAAGGGCAGTTCAAAAGACAATGGCCACCACCATATAGATATGTTTCGCTGGCCCTTTAGTTTCCAAGAACTCCTCATTCAGATTCCTACAGCCCACTCCAGCACACACCTCCTCTACTCATCTGGGCATTCCAATGATTCCTACCCCTGTGTTTGTGTTGCAGGTGCTGATCTTGAACCCAGTCAAAGTTGGGACCTGAAGGTCTGAGCCTGGCCTTGAGGGGAGTTGGCAATGACCTGGGGTTTATTGTTAGTTACATTTGATTACTACTTTACTTTCACAGACATTTACTAGTAAATATGTTCTTCCTGAAATGATTTGTATTAACTTCCTGTTGTTTATTTTAATCAGCCATGTTCTTTTTTAAAAAATAAAATACATTTGTGTCCTTTAAGTTCAGTGCTATCCAATTTCCCTATAGTTTATATGCATTGATTTTCATAAGGATATGGCAATACCTAGAGCAATTTATGCCTGTTGTGGTTAGGTACTATGAAGGTGGTTCTGACACATGACAAGCACAAGCGCAACAGAAAAAAACAACAACTGCCTGGTACTGCACCATCCTCACAATTCTTGTTAGGGGTGACCCCATTGCTGCTCATCATGCCAGTCCATTTCATCAGGGATCTCTCTCATTTTCACTACCACTCTACTTTACCAAGCATGATGTCATTTTCCAGGGACTGGTCTCATGTGATAGC
>NW_022103926.1:80522-82299 GCF_000313985.2 Echinops telfairi
GGATTATGAGTAGGAAGAGTTCTTGTGTTAAAGGAGTACTTGAGTTGAGGCCCAATGTCCATCAGCAACTTTAATTCTTAACACACATACATATGTGTGTGTACATACTTCTATTCCCCTCTTCTTATATACAAATATATTTACATGTGTACAAGCCTGTATTTAGACCTCTATAAATGTCCTTTGCCTCCTGATTCTGTCCTTGATTTCCTTTTACTTTCCCAGTGTCACACTATTTTGTTCGGCATTCATTCGGGTTTAGTAATTTCTCACTGCAACATTGTCCTTGATTAAGGCTTAAGCCTTCTCTCCATTGATTTTAGTTCACTTGTTGTTCCCTTGTCCCTGGGTTAGTTTCCCCGCACCTTCCTTTCTCCCACCTCCCCTTCTCCCATACCCCCCTGAAACCATTGGCAATGTTTATATGGTCTCCATTTTTTTTATTCCATCTATCTTATCTAGATAGACATGCAGAGACATTAGTAAGTGCAAAATCAGGGAAAGCCAAGTAAAACAACACAGAAAGTCAAAACCAACAAAACCACAACAACAAAAACAAAATAACAAAACCGAAAAGGAAACCACTGACAAAAATGGAAAAGCCTATAAATAGTTCAAGATGTATTTGCTGGCCTTTACAAGTGTTTTTTAGTCGAGTTTCATGGGTGCCATATGCTGCCTCCAAAGTCTAATTTTGGTATTCCCCGGCAATTTCATCACTCTGCTCCCCTTAATGCTCTGTTGCGATGGGGTCATATTGGGCACAGATCCCATACTGTGTGTGCAGTGTTGTTCCCCGTAACGCTATGGTTCAGTGAGGGATTTTGTGTCTCATGGTGGGGCCAGCACTATGGTCCTCATTGTGCATTGTCTGCTCTGTGCAGGAATATTTTCCTGGGGTCTTGGTGGGCCAGGATGTGTTCCCCTCCCTCTTTATCCCTCTTTGTTTCTCCTGTGTACGCTAATCAGATATGCCTCTCTCCTGAGGCTGTAGCTTCAATGCTGTCATCTGAAGTGAATGCTTCTGGGTTTGTGAGGGTGGAGGTGTCCACAGGTTGGGTTTGGGTCTGGCCGTGCTATACAACTCTTTTTAGAAGCAATTAAATTATGGAAGTGTATGATATGTGAATTTCATATCAAGAATACTATTTAGAAATAAAGTATCCAATGGTTTCCATGGGTGAATGAGGAAGGGTTGTTCCTTAAGGGGCACTGAGTTGACGTCAATGTTGGTGGAATCACGTAGAAAAGGACATCAATGATGGCTGCACAACAAGAAGAGTGTCATCAGTTACTGAATTAGACCTGGAAGTGGTTGTTGAATCAGAGTATGGTTTGTGTATATTTTTGCCACCAAAAAAACCATCAGACTGATAACAATGAGTAAAAGGAAGAAGTAAAAGGAAGCAGTAACTCATTGTTACTGATAACAATGACTAAGAGTAAAAAGAAATAAAATGAAAATATTCTACAATTGATGTTCGTAATAATAGTACATTTTTCTTGCTGTGATCAAACTCTAGACTTGTATGATATATGGATAAAGTCCCCAAAAAACTGAATTTTAAATGTGCTGGGGAACCTTGGTGAGCACGAGGTGTAGAAGGGACCATGTATCTGGCATCAAAGAACAAAAAATTATATCATTGGTTTCCCACTTTCCCAATATCATCACTGAAGACAAATGTGTGCACAAATAAATGTGGAGAAAAAAGCTGATGGTGCCTGCCTATCAAAAGTTATAACATCCAGGGTCTTAAAGGCTTGAAGATAAACA
>NW_022103926.1:85178-86720 GCF_000313985.2 Echinops telfairi
TGAGTAACATTCAGATAGGAAAAGGTAGGATTAAATGGGGAAAGGAAACCACAGAGGGCAAAAGGAACTGTGAGGCAGTGCCGAGCAGAGAATGTCCCAGTGGCCAGGGTTTCTGAATGATCCATCAGCTCCAGAAACCTAGCATAGTCTCGATTGCTAATGCACTCTGACTTAGGGTCTCAGTGAAGCCGAGAAGCTCTGAAGAAGCCATGGCTCTGGAGACCCCACATGCTAATCTGCAACAGTGGACTCACACACACAGCAAAAAGCTGGTGCCCAGACTCTTGGGTCTCTGGGCAGGCTGAGGGCAGAAATGGAGTGAACTTTCATCTGCTGAGGGTCCAGTCCCAAGTGGACCCTTGGTCACCAGCTGTGGCCCTGATTACTGTATACAGGATTGCAATCAATTTCTTCTCCCACGACCTTTTAGTGGAAGTCATGATTGGCGTCCTTAGAACATCCTCAATGGAAGTTTGCATTCATCCATCTGGGGGCGCCATTCTGGGGATGAGCCCATGTTTTGTGTCCTGTGAAGCCTAGTTGTTGGGCATATGTGATTCATGTGTGACAGCTTAGACAGTGAAGGCAATGCTCCAGGCAGTGATGCCTGCTTTGGAAGCAACATTGTGTCTTATGTACATCACAGGTGGTGTGGCAGTAACATAATCTGTCAACTTGAATGAAGGGGTGGAGTCTAGCTTGTCAATCAGGTCATGGCCAATGAGCCCTCTGTGTGCACAATGGCCTTCTCCTGAGGATTCTGAGAACTCCTCTCTTCTTCCTGCCAGGAGGTGAGACACACACTCTCCTTGTGAGACATTCCTGTTGACAAGACACATGGAGCAATGCTGATGGAGCCAGAGCCCTGGAGTTGGAGGAGCCACGTGGAGACCCATACCAGCGCTGACTTGCTTACACCATGACTGGATCTCAAGACTTTCCATCCATTCGCCTGTGATCTTCCTGTATTTGGCGTTATAGCATGTGTTGTGTGAGTGTGAAGAGGAATTTATACATTGGTAATGGGCATATGGACAAATATCGCATTTATGGACTTGATGTGAACTGAGTTGGGATGTTATCTCAATACACAATTGCTTTTATATAAAGCTCTTTCTTAATTACATCTGAGTGTCTATGAGTTTATTTCTCTAATTCACCCAGACTAACACAGGTGGTGAATAATCCTACCTCCAATACAGATGCTATGTCTTCTTTTTCCCCCTCTTTTCAACAGTTTTCTTCACATGTTATTGTCACATCATGCAATTCATTATATGAATCACATCAAGAAGTGTTGTACAGTCATCACCATGAGTTTTGGAAGATTTTCTTTATTCTTTTATTCATCTTTATAAGCACCATATTTATTCTCCAGCTTCCCCTAACATACCCACCAAAAAATGTTCTATAGATTTGCCTATCCTAGATTTATATACAGAAAAGCATTTTAAAAACCAATTAACTAATTCACTAAGTAACTAACAAGAATAACATAGTTAAAAACAAAAAATATCAAGTGAAAGAGAGCAGAAATAAGTA
>NW_022103926.1:87341-96888 GCF_000313985.2 Echinops telfairi
GCAAATATTTTGAGAATGATGATGGCAAGGAATGTAAAAACGTGCTTGAAACAATAGATGTATGTATGGATTGTGATAAGAGTTATACGAACCCCCAATAAAATTATTTCTTTAAATGATGACAACATATGTACAAATGTGCTCCACACAATGGATGTTTATATGTATTATGATAAGAGGTGTATGAGCCACCAATAAAATGACCAAATCCAAAACAAAATAAACAAAAGAAAGAAAGACAGATATCAGAAAATATTCAAAACCAAAACAGATTTGAATGAATCATAGGCTACTATGCTAGGGTACTAAATTTTAATCTAACTGCATCGGTATCAATCCATTTTCCAATCCATTCTGCATGTTAGCAAAGCTGTTCACATCCCTGGTTCATGGCCAGAGGGAACTCACCAGGGGCTTAATCCAGGTGCATTTTCCCAGTCACTTAAAAAAAAAAAAAGCTGAAACAGCTTTAAAATGGGTCCAAGGGGAGATCAAATAACAAGATATTACCTTTAACCTAATGACATCTACCACAAGTAACTTCACAATGATCTTTCTGATTGAAGGTATATTCACAGCCCTCGAATATGGTTGGAGGGGATTCACCTGAGACTAAATCCATGTGTGAACCCAGCAGATGGATTTGGGGCTTCCACTGTCATCCATAGCCTTCTGCTAACCAGGTATTTATAGTTGAAGCTCTGATGCCATCCCTTATTTTGGATTTACATTCAATTTTTTACAATCCTTGGATCACACTATCTGATGTGCTTCTTCCATGGGACTTATTTGATTCCTCACGTAGATCAAGGCTGGTTTGAAAATAACTATTAAGACTCCAGACTCTACGCTTTCTGATAACTGGACAACATCTAGATTCTTCATCACACTTTTCTATAGCACCCATATCTTCAGTGATCTCTTCATGAGTTCAAGCATCAAGCAGAGCCATGTCACAAGAACTAATTGTCCTTTGGGGCTAAAATTAAGTGAAAGCCCCAAATCCATTCCAATATTGATGCCTATATGCCTCTGGTTCACGTTGAAGGTATCATTGTCATTTTATGTGAGAGAACATTATCAATCATCCCAGCTTGGGCATCATTTTCACTGCCATCAGGCAATACTCAACTTGTAGTGACCCTGTAGGGCAGGGGACAACTGCCCCTGTGAGACCTCGAGTCTGCAAATCTTCACTAGGCTAGAAAACCTCAGGAGACAGCTGGTGGTTTGGAACAGCTGACCTTGTAGTTAGCAGCACAATGTGTAACCACCATGCCCTGATAGTGCCATCCGTTTAGCCTATGGTGTAGAATTTAAAACACTGTTGAGAAAGGGAATTATATGAGTATAGCCCAGCTATGGACTGCAATACAAGAATTGTTGACTTGTATAGATTAAACTCTTAAGGGACTGGACTCTTATCTACCCTAAGAATGGGGGTTGGTGATAGGGAAAATCTTTCAATAATATTCTTTCACAGCAGCGAAATCATGCCTATCTGATTAATACATGTCATAATGAAGCAGGGAGGGTGAGGTAGTTAGTTCATTGTGCCAACCGGGCCGATCAACACATGTAGGGTTAATTGAAGGGTAGAGGATAAAGGGAGTTGTTGAGGATGACTCAAAAACAATGGCAGCAGTCCAGTCACAGGGAACCAGCTACAATTCAACTGGATTCAGAACAGAAACTGGAGCAGGTTGAGTTCTGTTCTGTTTTGCATAAAGATATTGTGGGTCAGAGACAACTGAACGCTATCCAACAACAACAATGCTCTTCAGAAAGCAGTCACTTCATTCAGTCCACACTTAAAGTAGTGAGCAATATGAACGTATGTGTTTGCAGGAGGTGAGGTCATTGGGAGTCAGCATGCATTGTGAGAGCAAGAGCTTGGTCCAGATTCTAACTATCATGGCAGCCACTATAGGTCTATCTACCAGAGGGTGGGTGGTGTCTGACTGTTATGGAAAGTCATCCCCCTCAGGGCACAGGCAGCAATGTGAGACCCAAAGCAGAAGCAGATCTCCGATCATCACACCCAGAATCCAACACTGTTTTGAGTGATGCCCCATACTGCTTCCTTCCGACCATTCTTTCCATGTTTTCCTTGTTCTTTTATGTTTTTCTAACTCTTACTTTTTTCAATGTACTGAGAAATTTAAATTTAGCATTAGCCAGCTGGCCTCAGTTTACTTGGTTCTGCTTTTATTGGCAACATCTAAAGTGTCATAGTCAGGATCCTTTGGATATATGCCTTCTTCTCACCATCAGGCCTCATCAAGATGTTGGCCTTGGCAATGGCAATGTCATAGAGCTCCATCACAACCTGTTTGACCCGGTGCTTGCTGGCCTTGACATCCACAAGGAACACAAGCATGCTGCTATCTTCTCTCTTCTCATGGCTGACTCGGTGGTCAAGGTGAACTTGATGAGGGGATAGTGGTCAAGTTTGTTTCTCTTGGGGGAGTTCTTCAGGGAATATCTGAGCTGGTTTCTTAGCTTTATTTTCTTGTGCCACCAGAAAGTAGATAGCGTGTAGAATGTGTGTGTGTGTGTGTGTGTGTGTGTGTGTGTGTGTGTGGCTGAGGACACCTTTCAGCATGGTCTTCTTGGCCTTGATTGTCTTTGATCTGGATACTTTAAAAAATAATTTTATTGAAGTCTTGTACAACTCTTATCACAATCCATATATCCATCCGTTGTGTCAGGCACATTTGTACATTTATTGCCATCAAAATTCTCAATACATTTGCTTTCTGCTAGAGCCCTTAGTATCAGCTCCTCGTTTTCCCCCTTCCTTCCCACCTACCCCATGAACCCTTGAAAATTTATAAATTATTATTATTTTGTCATATCTTACACTGTCCAATGTCTCCCTTCACCCACTTTTCTGTTATAATTCCCTCAGGGAGGGCGTTATATGAAGATCATTGTAATTGGTTCTCCCTTTCTAGCCCCGCTTCCCTCCACTCTCCTAGGATCACCACACTCAACACTGGTCCTGAGGAGTTCATCTGTCCTGGATTCCCTGTGTTTCCAGTTCCTATCTATACCATGGTATATCCTCTGCTACAGCCAGGTTTGTTAGGTAGAATTGGGATCATGTTCATGGGGCATTGGGGGTTGGGGAGGAAGCATTTAAGAACTAGAGGAAAGTTATATGTTTCATTGTTGTTACACTGCACCCTGACTGGCTTGGCTTCTCTTTCGTGAGGGTCATTGGCTTATTTATTTTTTTTGTTTGGCCTTCTGCCGCTCTTGCTGAGAAGACTC
Organism: Echinops telfairi; assembly: GCF_000313985.2. NCBI lineage: Eukaryota > Metazoa > Chordata > Mammalia > Afrosoricida > Tenrecidae > Echinops > Echinops telfairi. The sequence goes on from NW_022103926.1 coordinate 90,618, forward strand.
TATCTAGATTTTTGTGCATTACATACACATGGCATCAACTCATGGCTTTTACTAGGATGACTGCGCAAACACCTGATGATGGCCCCAGAGAGCAGATGCAGACTTCCCATGAAGAATATTGGCAGCTGGGGAGCCAGGAGAAACACCAGAACTGGCCAAGGGTGATGTCTTTGGTAACGAGGAAAAGCCAGGGTTGATCCCAGCTCTGTCTGTTCAAAGTGGCCACTAACTGCATTTGGGTTTTCTGGAAGCCTATAGGAAGTAACCGTATTTATTGTCTTCCCCTTCTACATATCTAAGATGACATGGGAGAGAAGGGAGAAACACAGAGGCCCTTTGGCCTCATTCATGGAGGCTGCATAGGTAAGGGGCACAGGAGTGGGCAAGAACTCTAAATATGTTGGGGGACAATCACAACAGGACTTGGAACTCTCCTGACCCACACTTGAAAGAACCCCCCTAACCTGCTCATTTGAGCAGAGAAGCTCAAAAGAGCAACATGTTTTCTTGTTGTTTGTCTACTTCCAGAGACAAGAGACTCCAGAGACCTTGTCAGTAGTGTCTCTTATGGAGTCAGTCATGGAGAGATTATCTTCTGCCTCAAAGGAGGAAATATAGGGGTTCCCAGAATCCTTAAGAGAAAGCCATGCCCACACAGAGGCTTCATTGTCTGTGACCCGATTGATAGACTAGACTCCACCCTACGCTCTTAATCCTCTGAAGTCCCAAATTTACACCAGATTATGTAACTACCACACTCAGAAAGTCTATTAGGTGGGATGCACAAATGGAAGACTGTTGGGTGACCAAGGCCTTAGTACAGAATCTGACACAGGTAGCAAAGAGAAAGCTGGAAGAGAGTGGACTGTGACATTGGGGAGGACCTCAAAATCAGCTGACAGTCCCTCGCCCCTCCGAACCAGCTGCCAGGACTCTAGGAACAGTGGAAATCCCACGCCTGTAATGAGCAGAGTTTCTTGGAAGTAAGGACAAACCAGGAAGCATGGAAGGTCCTATACTGTAAGGGCAGTTCAAAAGACAATGGCCACCACCTTATAGATATGTTTCCCTGGCTCTTCAGGTTCCAAGAACTCCTCATTCAGCATCCTACAGCCCACCCCAGCACACACTTCCTCTACTCACCTGGGCATTCCAATGATTCCTACCCCTGTGTTTATGTTGCAGATGCTGATCTTGAACCCAGTCAAGGTTGGGATCAGAAGGTCTGAGCTTGGCCTAGAGGGGAGCTGGCAATGACCTAGTGTTTATTGTTAAGTTACATTTGATTATTACTTTACTTTCACAGAAAATTACTTGTAAATATGATCTTCCTGAAATGATTTGTCTTTAACTTCCTATTGTTTATTTTAATCATCCATGTTCTTCTTTAAAATATAAAATAAATTTGAGTCCTTTATGTTTATAGCTTTCCATTTTCCCATTAGTTTATATGCATTAATTTTCATAAGGACATGGTTTTACCTAGAGCAATTTATGCCTGTTTTGGTTAGGTACTATCAAGGTGGTTCTGACTCATAATAAGTGCATGAGCAACAGAAAAAATACTGCCTTTTACTGCACCATCCTCACAATTCTTGTTATGGGTGACCCCATTGCTGCTCATCATGCCAATGCAGTTCATCAGGGATCTTTCTCATTTTCACTACCACTCTACTTTGTCAAACATGATGTCATTTTCCAGGGACTGGTCTCCTCGAAAAACATATCCAAGGGACATGGAACAAACCGTCCCTATCCTCCCCTCTAAAAGGAGCATTCTGGTAGAAATTCTTCCAAGGCAGACCTCTCTGTTATTTCATAACTTCAAGGTTTTCAGTATTCTCCATTACCTGATTTCAAATGCATCCATTATTCTTTGGCCTTCCATGTTTAATGTCTAACTTATACGTGCATATGAGGAGATTGAAAATAGCATGGTCTTGCCTAGCTCTCAAAATGACATGCTTGTTCTTTAACGCCTTAAAGAGGTCTTGGGCAGCAGCTCCACTCCCACCCACCCCCAAGTCCAAGCATGTTTAGACATTACCACATGTTATTAGATAATTCTTCATCTTTAGCATCCCACTTGGGCATTTTCAGGGTCCTATCTCATTGTCCCTAGAGCCTTATGAGTGGGTGAGTTTTACTATGATCCTGTATAACTCATATTGATGCAGGTGGTGTAGATAACAGGGTCCTTAAATATGAGCGATGGCACATTTTGCAACGTTATTTTGGAAATGAGGAAGCCTCGTGGCACTCTCAGATAAGTGTTGAACTGAAACTTCAAAGATCGCAATCAAATTCACCAGCTACTCTATGGAAAAAGTTAATGTTTATCAAATCCTACAAAAATTGGATGCCTGATACATGATCCCATGGACACCTCATGATCACACAGGCTGGTGTGCTTATTCCATGTGGGCTTTGTTCCTTCTCAGCTAGATGACTGCTTGTTTTTCCTCAAGGCTTTAAGACCCCAGAAGCTGTTTCTTCTGATACCTGGGCACCATCAGCTTACTTCACCACATTTGTGTGTGCACCCATTTTGTCTCCAGCGATCATGTCAGGAAGGTGAGCATCACAGAATGCCAGATTATGAGAACACAGAGGTTGGATTGGGCTGGCCCTGCTACACAACTCTTTTTAGAAGCAACTAAATTATGGAAGTGTATGATATGTGAATTTCATATCAAGAAAAGTATTTTTTTTAAATCAATAAACCAATGGTTACCATGGATGAAGGAGGAAGGGTTGTTGCATAAGTGGCACTGAGTTGATGTGAGTGTCGGTGGAATCATGAGGAAAAGGACACCAATGGTGGTTGCACAACAAGAAGAGTGTCATCAGTGACTGAATTAGACCTGGAAGTGGTTGTTGAATTAGGGAATGTTTTGTGATGTATACTTTTGCCAAAAGAAAAACACTGAAACACTGAGTAAAAGAAGGAAAAGGAATCAGTAACTCATTGTTCCTGATAACAATGACTAAGAGTAAAAAGAAGGAAAAGGAAAATGTTCTAAAATTGATCGTTGTAATAATTGTATGATTTTTCTTGTTGTGATCGAGCTCTAGAATTGTATGATATGTGAAAAAGTGCCCATAAAAGTGCATTTTAAAGGGGCTGGGGAGCCTGGGGGACCACGAAGTGTAGAAGGGACCAGTATCAGACAGCAAGGAACTAAAATTCATATCAGTGGCTTCCCACTTTTCCGATATCATCACTGAAGAAAAATGTGTACATAAGCAAATGTGGAGAAGAAAGCTGACGGTGCCCGCCTATCAAAATATATGGCATCTGGGGTCTTAAAGGCTTGAAGATAAACAAGTAGCCCTTTGGCTCAGAAGCAACAAAGCCCACATGGAAGAAGCACACCAGCCTGAGTGACCATGAGGTGTCAAATGGACCAGGCATCAGACATCAAGAACAAAATATCATATCAGTGGGTGCTCACCTTGCCAATATGAGAAATGAAGACAAATGCGTGCATAAGCCAATGTGGTCAAGAAAGCTGATGGTGCGCGGCTATCAAAGGATATCGTGTCTGGGGTCCTAAAGGCTTGAAGGTAAACAAGTGGCCATCTAGCTCAGAAGCAAGAAAGCCCGAATGGAAGAAGCACACCAGCCTGCGTGACCACAAGGTGTAGAAGGGAACAGGTATCAGGCATGAAAGAAAAAAATTACATCATTATAAATGAGGGTGTGTACAGAGTGGAGATGCAAAGCCCATCTGCAGGCAAATGGACACCCCCTTACAGAAGGGTCATGGGGAGTAGAGGGGCCAGTAGGGTGTACAGAGTAGCAACGAAGAAACATACAACTTTTCTCTAGTTCTTAAGTGCTTCCTCCCACCCACTATCATGATCCTAATTCTACCTTACAAATCTGCATAGAAATGAGGATGTACACTGGTACAGATAGGAACTGGAAACACAGGAAATCCAGGACAGATGATCCCTTCAGGACCAGTGGTAAGAGTGGTGATACTGGGAGGGTAGTGGGAAGGTGGCATAAAAAGGGGGAACTGATTACAATGATCTACATATATCCTCCTCCCAGGGGCATAGACAACAGGAAAGTGGGTGAAGGGAGACGTCAGAAAGTGTAAGATATGACAAAAAATAACAATTTATAAATTATCAAGGGTTCATTGGGGGAAGGAGGGGGGCAGGAGGGGGAAAATGAGGAGCTGATATCAAAGGCTAAAGTAGAAAACAGATGTTTTGAGAATGATGATGGCAACTAATGTACAAATGTCCTTGACATGGTGGATGTATGGATTGTGATAAGAAATGTATGAGCCCCCAGTGGAAATATTTAATAAAAATATGGAATGGGGGGTAGGGTTGGGGATAGGGTCGAAGAGAAATGGATGTAGCTAGGAAAGGGGAACATGAGAGATCCTTGTAATGCTGGAAATATTCTGTATTTTTATTGATGTCAATATTTTGGCTTTGACATTGTACCATATCTTGCAAGAAGCCAGACAAATAATACATAGGATTTTTCTGTATTATTGTCACAACTGAAAATTAATCTATGTCAAACTTAAAAGTTGAATTTTAAAAGCTAAAGAAGATGAGAAAGAAGAAAAAGAAGAGAAGGAAGAAGAAGCAAGGAAGACAGTCCTGTGATCTTCCAAAAAAAACAACCACTGAAATGCCTATGGAACACAGCTCTATTTGGACACACGTACGGTCATCTTGAGTCTGGTGGACTCCAGGAGAGCCCATCCCCCTTTGTTTATACATAGTTGGCTTATATATACACACAATCATAGACAAGACAAAGATATTTTTGTACCTACAGAATTAACAGCCCATGTGGTAAAATGTTAGCAGTCAGGGGAAATTGCTAATGGGAATGAAAGGATTTCTAATATCCCTGCTATGTTTCTGAACACTTGCAACCATCTCTGAATGGACAGATTCGTGTTTATGCTCCCCCAGGCCAGTCACCAAGTGAGGCTATTGAATTGAGTAACATTCAGATAAGGAAAAGGTAGGATTAAATGGGGGAAGGAAGCCACAGAGGGCTGAAGGAACTGTGAGTCAATGCTGAGCAGAGAATTTCCCAATTGCCAGGGCTTCTGGGGGGAACATCAGCCCAGAAACCTAGTGTGGTCTGGATTGCTAATGCACTCTGACTTAGGGTCTCAGTGAAGCCGAGAAGCTCCGAAGAAACCATGCCTCTGGAAACCCCACATGCTAGTCTGCAACACTGGACTCACACACACAGCAAAAAGGTGGTGCCCAGCCTCTTGGGTCTCTGGGCAGGCTGAGGGCAGACATGGAGTGCCTTTCATCTGCTGGGGGCCCAGTCCCAAGTGGATCCTTGATCACCACCTGGGTCCCAGATGACTTTATCCAAGATTGCAATCAATTCTTTCTCCCATGACCTTTTAGTGGAAGTCATGGTTGGGAACCTCAGGACAGGGTCAACGGAATTTTGCATTCACCCATCTGGGGGAGCCATTCTGGGGATAGGCCCATGTTTTGTGTCCTGTGAAGCCTAGTTGTTGGGCATGTGTGATTCATGTGTGTCAGCTTAGACAGTGAAGTCCATGCTCCAGGAAGTGATGCCTGCTATGGAAGCAAGACTATGTCATCTGCACATCACAGGTGGTGTGGAGTTACATAATCTCCTGTCAACTAGAGTGAAGGGGTAGAGTCTAGCCTCTCCATTAGATCATAGCCAATGAGACCTCTGTACGGAAAATGGCCTTGTCCTGATGATTCTTAAAATCATGTCTTCTTCCTCCCAAGAGGTGAGACATACACTCTCCCTGTGAGACATTCCTGTTGACAAGACACATGGACCGATGCTGAATGAAGCCACGGCCCTGGAGCTGGAGGAGCCACGTGGAGACCCATGACAGTGCTAACATGCTTCCACCACCACTGGATCCACAGTACTTTCCACCCATTAGCTTGTGATCTTCCTGAATTAGGCGTTATTGCATGTGTTGTGTGAGTGTGAAGAAGCATTTATAGATTGGTATTGAGCATATGGACTTATATCAGACTTACGGAATTGATCTGCACTGAGCTGGGATGTTTTCTTAATATACAATTGCTTTTATATAAAACTCTTTCCTTTTTTTCTTTTTGAAGGTATCATTTAAAGTTCTCTTTTTTTTTTAATTGGGGCTCATGCAATTCATCACAATACATACATCAATTGTGCAAAGCACACTTATGCATTTGTTGCCCTCATCATTCTCAAAATTCGCTTTCCTCTTGGGTTCCTGGAATTAGCTCATTTTCCTTT
>NW_022103926.1:97963-99132 GCF_000313985.2 Echinops telfairi
TTCACATATTATTGACATATCATGCAATTCACTAGTTCAATTGCATAAAGAAGAGTTGTACAGTCATCACCATAATGAGTTTTGGAAGATTTTCATTATTCTTGTATTTATCGTTATTAGCTGCCTATTTATTCCCCAACTTCCCCTACCATACCCGCCAAAAAACGTTCTATAGATTTGCCTATCTTAGATTTATATACAGAAAAACATGTAAAAAATACTAATTAACTAACTCACTAACAAACAAGAATAACATAGTAAAACAGATAAAACCTCAATTGAAAGAGAGCAGAAATAGGCATTGTTTTCAAAACAATGATGGTTCTGAATGAGGGGAAGTGCAGATTGAGGACCCAAGACCCATCTGTAGACAACTGAACATCCCCTTATAAAAGAGTAGTGGGGAGGAGCTGAGCCACTCTGGGTGAAATGTAGCAACGATGAAACATACAAATTTCCTCTAGTTCTTAAATACTTCCTCCCTCCTCCCCCCCCATCATGATCCCATTTCTACGTCACAAATCTGGCTATACCAGAGGATGTACCCACTGGTACAGATACGAACTGGAAACACAGGGAATCCAGAACAGGTGATGCCTTCAGGACCAGTGCTGAGAGTGGTGGTGCTGGGAGGGTGGAGGGTGGATAGGGTGGAAAAGGGAAACCGATTACAAGGATCCAAATATAACCTCCTCCCTGTGGGATGGACAACAGAAAAGTGGGTGAAGAAAGTGTGTAAGATATGACAAAAGAATAATAATTTATAAAGTATCAAGGGTGCATGAGGGAGGGGGCTGTGGGAGGGAGGGGAAAATGAGGAGCTAATACCAAGGGCTCAAGCAGAAAGCAAATATTTTGAAAATGATGATGGCAACAAATGTACAAACGTGTTTGAAACACTAGATGAATATATGGATTGTGATAAGAGTTGTAAGAGCCACCAATAAAATGATTTTTAAAAATGATGATAACATATGTACAAATAAATGAGTAAATCCATAACAATTTAAATAAACCAAAGAAAGAAAGAAAGAGATCAGAAAATATTCAAAACCAAAACAGATTTGAATGAATCATAGGCTACTATGCTAGGGTACTCAATTTTAATCTAACTGCATCGGTATCATCCACTTTCCAATGCATTCTGCATGTTAGCAAAGCTGTTCACA
>NW_022103926.1:105655-106806 GCF_000313985.2 Echinops telfairi
CATGGGATATTCTTTCATTGGCTGAGGTCATCCTTGGATTCTTGTAATAGTGTTCTGTACTTTTCCACATATAGGTCTTTTGTTCTTTTACTCAGGTATATCCCTAGATATTTCAATTTGTGCTTGGCTATTGTAAAGGATACCACCTTTTTTATCTACTCTTCTGTGGTCTTATCCTATTTGTATAGCAGTCTGATGGACTTCTGTTTTTGATTTTGTATCCTGCCACTCTGCGAAACTCCTATATTGCTTCCACTACTCTCCTGTGGAGGTTTTGAGATTTTCCATATATGAAATCATATCATCTGCAACTAATGATAGTTTCACTTCTTCCTTCCCAAGACAAATGCTTTTGAAGTCATCTTTGCCTTATGCTGTTAGCTAAAACTTCCAGTATGATGTTAAATAAGAGTGGGGACAAGAAGCATCCTTGTCTAGTCCCCTTCTCCAGTGGGATTGGGTCAGTCTTTTCTCCATTGACTTCCACGTCGGCTGTTGGTTTTTTATAGAGAGCTTGTGTTGTCTTGAGGAATTTTCCTTCCATTGCTAGCTTCTCAAGTTGGCCTTAAACAGGAATGGATGTTGGATGTTGTCGAATGCTTTTTCTGCATCTAGCAATATGATCATGTGGTTCTTATAGTTTTTCAAGTCAATGTGGCAAATGATTCTAAAGGTCTTTCATATGTTGAACCCTCCCTGCATCCCTGGTATGAATCTCACTAGGTCATGGTGAATTATTTGTTTTATATACTTTTGTATTCTATTGGCCAGTATTTTGTTAAGGATTTTTGCATTGATGTTCATTAGGGATATTGGTTTGTAGTTCTTGATTGTTGTGGGCTCCTTGCCCGTTGTTGGTATCAGAGTTATACTAGCTTCATAGAAGGAGTTTGGGAGTTTGCCATCTTTTTCTATATTCTGGAAGAATTTGTGTGGGATTGCTGTTAGTTCTTCCCTAAATGCTCGGTAGAATTCTGCAGTGAAGCCATCTGGTCCAGAGGATTTTTTTGTTGCTAATCCTTTGATAACCTTGTCTATTTCTTCTATTGCTATGGGTCTGTTGAGGATAGTCTAGGGAGGGATTGTTTTCCCAAGAATTTGTCCATGTCTTACACATTTTTTAATTCATTGGAGTACAATCATTTGTAGTG
>NW_022103926.1:107982-110486 GCF_000313985.2 Echinops telfairi
CATTTAATGCCTGAGTTCAAACCACTGATATTCAGGGTTATTATCTCCATCTACGGACTCTATGATATCAACTTTTGTGTTGAGTGTTTTCCTACCTTCCTTTCTTAGTGTGTTGTGCATGTGTGTGTGCTTGTGTGTGTATCATTCTTGATAGTTTCCATCCTTAAGCCAATGCTATCTTGGGGTTTGTTTTCTCTTTATTGCCCTCTGAGTGAGATTGTTTCATGTGGTGGTCTTTTATATTTGCTTGTTGAGTTCTTCTGCCAATCCTGGGTCGGCAAGGATCTTTTGTGGGGCTGGGTTTCTTCTTTGTGTTTTTCCTTGTCTGGGAAGACTCTTACGTCTTCATCTATCTGGATCGATAATTTGGCTGGGTAGAGTATTCTTGGGTTTGTGTTGTTTTCATTCAATTTTTGAAATATGTTAATCCACTCTCTCCTCTTCTTCATTGTTTCTGTTGATAGGTGTGAGCATATTCTTTTTTGGGAACATTTATGGTGATTGCTTGTTTTTCCCTAGCTGCTCTCATGATTTTCTCCTTTTCCTCAAAGTTCAATAGTTTAACTATTATGTGCCTTGGTGACTTCTTTTTGCGGTTAAGTCTAGCTGGTGTTCTTTCAGCCTCCTGAATTGTTGCCTGGTTTTCATTCATTAAACTTGGGAAATTTTTCTCTAAGACTTCTCTCGCTCTTGACGCAGATGACTTCTTTGTTGTGTTTTCATCAGGTAATCCAATTATTCTGATGTGGTCACTCTTCATAGCATCAGACATACCTTTTAAGTTTTCTTTAGCTTCTTTGATGATCTTATTAGATTTTTTTTTCGTGTTTCTAAAATCTTGGCTCTCCTCCAAGTCAATAGTGCAATTCTATGCTTCCTCCAGTCGATTATTGCGGTCCGTGAGTCTGCAACTGGTTTTCTTCTCTCCTCCCTAAGCTCTTGTATTTCCCTTTTACTGTATGGACTTTATCTCCTCCATCATTTCATCCTTTTTCTTCATTGTTTCCCTCATTTCCTGTATGACACCAAGCAGCATTCTCAAAATATCTTTCTGTGACAGATCAATACCTGCTTCTATGCACGTCGTTAGACTCAGAACATCTTCTGCCATTGCCTTTTGTTTCTCCTGTTTTTTTCATTTTGGTCATTGGGGCTGATGGTTGTTTGCGCTGCGTTGTTTTGGAGGAGACAGGCCCCATTTTCCAGGAGGTCAAAGAGCACTTGCTCTCTCTGGGAGACGCGTAGGAATGCTTCTTCGAAGTGCCTACAGCTAATTTCACTATGGAATTAGTCTGGTACTTTATCCTCCTATGGCTTCACTCTCAAGAGTAGTGCCCCAGAAGGCTGGTGGGTTTCCTGCTCTGGTGGAGAACACCAAATGGCGAATGGTTGGCGGGATTTCATTGGCCAGGTAGATCACTGCATAAGTTGGGCAGAGGTTCTTGCAGCAGCTTGGAAAATTGGTGAGTGTTGGCCGAGCCGCCTTAAGTTGTGTGAAGCACTAAGGTAGGCAGGAGGAAATTCCCTCAGTGGTGTGGGCCCACAGAGGAAAAATAGAAGCTCCCCCAACAACACAGGCAGGAATTCTCTGGTAAGAAGTTGGATGGAATACACCCTGGTGGAAGTCGGCCGGGCTTCCCCAGGTTCAGGCTACTTGGCACAGAGTGGAGATATCTTAACTGGATGGGGGGTAAGTGTAAATGCCATAGGCTTAGGTGAATGGTCTCTAGGTTTGCACTGGTGTGTGAGAGAACAGGGAAGAGACAAAGAGGAAAAATGAAAAATAAGAATTAAGCCCGCTGAGACTGTGGGAGGATAGAGATAGGAGAGGGAAACAAAAGTAACAATATAGCTTAGCCTCGATCCCTGCCCATGAGGCTGCAAGGGTTTAATCCATGCCCCAAGGCAGCAGCAAGCTGTGGCTGTGTTGAAATAAAGCCCCTGTGCCAGCTCCAAATGGTCCTGGCTCTGGACTAGAAAGTGGTGGGGTTAAGGTCAAACCCAAGCCGGCCTCCACTGTGGTAAGCCAAAATCCCCCAGGCCCTTGCAATATTGTGGGTTTATGCCTACTTATTTTTATGATGCCCCTTCTGTGATCCAGCGGTGTTGGATTTCCCTATTAGTAACTCTCCTGGGATGGTTTCTGTGGAATTCCTCTGGTATGTGTTACTCAGTCGCCACCTTCCCAGAAGTCTTTTTTTTTAAATCATTTTATTTAGGGCCCATACAACCCTTATCACAATCCACACATATATCCATTGTGTCAAGCACATGTTTACATTTGTTGCCATCATAATTCTCAAAACGTTTGCTTTCTACTTGAGCCCTTAATATCAGTTCCTTATTTTTCCTCTCCATTGTTGCCACCCTCATGAACCCTAAACAATTTTTCCTCTCCCTCCATGCCCCCACCATGAACCCTTGATAATTTCTAAATTATTTTGTCATGCCTAACACTGTCTGATGTCTCCCTTTACCCACTTTACTGTTGTCAATCCACAGGA
>NW_022103926.1:111974-114174 GCF_000313985.2 Echinops telfairi
GCATTTTTTAAAAGTCCAGATTTTTGGAAAGAATGAATGACAAGCTAGGGAACGGTCTATTTGGTCTATATGGAACACACACCCCGACCCCCAGTCAATGGTGTCTCGCTTTAAATCTCGTCACCTTAGTCTAACACCAACCCTTAACCTAACCCTAACCCTAAGCCTAACCTTAACTTTAACACCAAACATAATCCTAAATCTAACACCAACCTGAACCTGAACCCTAACCCTAACTCTAACCTTATCTCTAACCTTAAGTCCAACACCAATCCTTACCCTCCCCCTAATCCTAATCCTATGTCAAACACCAACCTTAATCTTAACCCTAACTGTAAACATAAGTGTAACACCAAACCTAACCCTAACACTAACACTAACCTTAATCCTAACGCTAAACCTAAGTCTAACACAAACCCTAAACCCAACCCTAACCTTAGCCCTACCATTATCATCAACCAAAACCCTCCCTAAGTCTAGCACCAAACCTAAACCTAACCATAACCATAACCCTAGGTCTGACACCAACCATAACCATAACCATAACCCTAAGCCTAACACCAACTATATCCATAACACTAAACCTTATCCTAACCCTAATTGTAACCCTAAGTTTAACACCAACCTTAACCCTAACAATAAGTCTAACACCAACCCTAACTCTAACCCTAAGTATTGCACCAAACCTAACCCTAACCTTAAACTTAACCCTAAGTTTAACCCTAACCCTAAGTCTAACACCAACCATATCTGTAACACTAAGTAAAACAAGAACCCTAACCCTAAGAATAACCCTAACACTAACCTTAAGTCTATCACAAACCCTTTCCTAAGTCTAACACCAACCTTAACCCTAACCCTAACCCCACATCTAACACCAACTCTGCCCTAACCCTAAAGCTAACACCAACCTTTACATCAATCCTAACCCTAACCCTAAGCCTACCACTAACTCTAATGATAACACTAACCCTAACCCTAATTCTAACGTTAAGTCTAACCCTAAACCTTACATTTACCCTAACCCTAGCTTTAAGCCTAACACCAAGCCTAACCCTAATGTTAAACCTAACACACCAACTTTTACCTTAATCCTAACCCTAACCCTAAGCCTAACACCAACTCTATCCATAACACTAAGCCTTACCCTAACCCTAACGCTAAGTCTAACACCACCCCTAATCCTAACCATAACTCTAACCCTAACCCTAACCCTAAACCTGAGTTTAACACCAGCCCTAAACCTAAAATTATCCGTAACCATAAGTCTATCACCAAACCATACCCTACCCCTAACCCTAATCTTACAACAAAAAGCAACCTTAAACATAAACCTAACCTAAGTCTAACACCAAGCCTAACCCTAGCCTAAGAATAACCCTAACCATAAACCTAACCCTTACCCTAACCCTAACCTTAAGTATAACACCAACCCCAACCCTAGCCCAAGTCTAACAACAACCCTACCCATGCCCATAAATCCAACACCAAACCTAACTCTATCCCTCACTCTAACCTTAAGTCTGACACCAACCCTAACCCTAATTCTAACCCTAGGTTAGCACCAAACTTAACCCTAACCCTAATTCTAACTCCAAATCTAACCTATCCTAACCCAAACCAGAAATCTAACAACAACCCAAAACCTAACCTAACCCTGAAACTAACTTTAAGTCTAAAACCAAACCGAAACCTACCCCTAACTGTAACACCAATTCAGACCCTAAGCCTTAGCCTATCCCTCAGTCTAACATCAGCTGCAACCCAAGCCTAATCCTAACACTAACCCTAAATCTAACACTAATCCTAAACCTATCACCAACCTTTACCCTAACCCTAAGCCTAAGCCTAACACGAACTCTTTCCATAACACTACACCTTTCCCTAACCCTAATTCTAACTCTAATCCTAACCCTAAGTCTAACACCAACCTTAACCCTAACAATAAGTATAACACCAACCTTAACCCTAACAATAAGTATAACACCAACCTTAACCCTAACACTAACCCCAAATCTAACACAAACCCTCACCCAAACCCTAAATCTAACACCAGCCCTAATCCTAAATATAACACCAATCCTAATCCTAACACTAACCCTAAACCTTACCCTAACCCTAACCTTAAGATAACCCTAACCCTTACAATAATCATGGCCATAACTTTTAGCCTAACACCAAGTATAACCCTAACCCTAAA
>NW_022103926.1:116028-116858 GCF_000313985.2 Echinops telfairi
CCAAATCCTAAGTCTAACACCAAACCTAAGCCTAAACTTAACCCTAAGTCTAACACCAACCCTAACCCTAACCTTAACCTTAACCCTAACTCTAACATCAACCATAGTCTTCCCTTAATCTAACCCTAACCCTAAACTGAAGTCTAATACCAACCCTAACCCTAAACCTAAGTCTAACACCAACCCTAACCCTAAGTGTAAAACCAAACCTAACCCTAACTTTAAGCATAACCATGTCTAACCCCAACCCTAAATCTATCTGATCCCACGCCTAACCCTAACACTACATCTAACACCAATTGTAACCATAACCCTCAGTGTAACACCAAACCTAACCCTCACCGTCACCCCAACCCTAAGCCTACCCTACCTTTAACCCTAGCCCTAAGTCTAACATGTACTATAACACTAACGCTAACCCTATCCCTAACCCTAACACTCAGTCTAACACCACTCTTAACCCTAAAATGACATCTAACCCTAACCCTAACACTAACCTTAAGTTTAACACCAACCGTAACTCTAAACTTAACCTTAATCCTACCCTAAATTTACCACCAACCCTAACCCTAAACCTAATCCTAACTATAACCTTAAGTGTAACACCAACACTAACCATAATCCTAATCCTAATTCTAACCCAAAGCCTAACCCTAACCCAAACCCTAAATCTAACACCAAACTTAATGCTAAGTCTAACCCCAACCCTAAAGCTAAGCTTAAACCTAACCCTAAATCTAACACAAACCCTAACCTTAAGCCTAACACCACCATAACCCTAACCCTAACCCTAAATCTAACACCAAACCTAGTCCTAACCCTAACTTTAA
>NW_022103926.1:117864-119814 GCF_000313985.2 Echinops telfairi
AGCAAGGCATCTAGAAAAGTTAATGTGGAGCTGACAGAGATGAAACTGCTGGAAGTATCATGGTCCAGAGGCACGTGAACCTCATAAAGGCAATGTTTCTGTGAAACAACTAAACTTCCATGACAAAGAGTTTTCATGAGACTCAAGAATTTCACGGGGCAATATTGTTCTGAGAGAAAAGAAGCTGCCAGTGGCAAGCTTGAACTGAGAAACATGCTGCAGGAACTGAGTTGCCCTGAGGTCCTAGAAGTGCCAGGGCTCAGCATTTTAAGGAAACCCCACCAAACTCGCTGAAGTTCCGTTTTCTCTGGAATCATCCATCTCCTAAGTTAAGTTTGTTCTGTGACTGCTGAACTTCCATGATACAGAGGGAACCTAAACCATCCACCATTTTCCTTACACTCATGAATCTCCAGAGGGTAAAGTGGAGCCTAGAGAAATGAGAAACAACTTTGTTATGTAACCCATGAACTTCCACATCAAAAATGTTTTCTAGAGAATAAGGATTCTTCAAGGGGCAATGTTGATCTGAGAGAAATGAAATGGATAGATGTATGGTTGTACTGAGAAACATAAAATTCCGTAAGCCAATGCAGTTGGGAAGCACAGGTATCCCCACAATTCACCGTTTTCCTTAGCCCCATGAAACTCCAGAAGTTAAAGTCGAAGTGAGAGAAATTAAACTGCTGCAGGCTCCATTTCTCTCAGAACTGCATTGACTCATATAGCTTCGTGTGTCTAAGGATGTGTGCTACATGGAAATGCAGGTGTCTCAGAACAACAATGCCCCATGGAGCTTCAACTGTCTCAGGACAACTGTGCTACAAGGCCTTTGAGCGGTTTCTCTTCTCTCAGAAACACACTGCCTCATGAAGGAAATTCATGGGTCTAAGATAAAACAGTGAATCATGCAGCTTCCTGGGTCTCCGAACTCCATTGGATCATGAAGGTTCATGTGTCACAAAACCACCGTGCCTTCTGGTGGGTCATGTTTCTGGACAAAAGTGAACTTCACGGTGTTTCACTGTGTTTCCATAAAAAGGAGATTACTGGAATTCTTGAGCTTGTGAGCTAATATGCTCCTTGAGGTTGGTATTTGCAAGTACACCAGCGCCTTCTGCAGTTAGCTTCTTCTTCAGAATTACATTGCCTCTGAGATCCAAGAGTCTAGGGGAAACCATCAATCTTGCAGATTTCTCAGTTCAAGCGTGCCTCCTGCAGTTTCTTTTCTCTGAAAACAAAATAACCCTGTGAAATTCGTGAGTCTCCTGAAAACTCTTTGCTATGGAAGCTCATTTGTGTTTTGTTTTGTTTTTGTTTTTGTTTTCAGGAAATCATGGCCTGCTTAAGGTTCACTTGCCTCTGTACAATGATGAAAAGAAACCAACTTGGGGAAGTGCAATTGTAGTGGCAAATATCAGGATCAAGGTTAGGGTTAGGATTTGTGTTAGACTCTTAGGGTTAGACTTAAAGTCAGGGTTAAGGTTATTAAGATTAGGGTTAGCGTTTATGTTAGATTTAGGATTAGGGTAAGATTAGGGTTAGGGTTTGTGTTAGACTTAAGGTTAGGGTAAGATTTAGGGTAAGGGCTTGTGTTAGACTTAGAGTTAGGGTTGCGGTTAGATTTAGGGTTAGGGTTAGGTTTAGGGTTATGGTTAGTGTTATGGTTAAGGTTAGGGTTAGGGTCTCAGCACATTGTTGAATCAAATTGATAGAGATTAAAGAAAGTTCTTGAGCTTCGAGGGATAAGGTACTCCTGGAGGTGGTTGTTTGCAAGTACAACTGTGCCTCCTGCAGTTAGGTTCTTTCTGAACAACATTGGCCCAGATTCATGGAAAACCATGAATCCTGCAAGTTACTGGGTGTCAGGAAAGAAAGTGCTAGAGGCAGACTTGAACTCAGAAACATCATGCTGTGGAAGTTTTGTTGCCCTGAGGCGCTTCTGTGCTA
>NW_022103926.1:121283-122635 GCF_000313985.2 Echinops telfairi
GCTGCAGGAGCTGTGATTCCCTCAGGCACTAGGTTAGAAGAGCCCTGATTCAGAATTTTAAGGAAACTCCACCAAACTTGCTGACGTTCACTTTTGTCCGGAAACATCAACTTCCCTAGTAAAGTTTGTTCTGTGACACCTGAACATCCAAGATAGAGTGAACCTGCACGCTTCACCGTTTTCCTTAGACTCATGAATCTCCACGGGGTAAAATGGAACCCAGAGAAATGAAACTGCTGGAAGCACCATGGAACACAGACAGGTGAACCTGAGTGGCAACTTTGTGCTGAAACACCCGAATTTCCACAACAAAAAGTGTTCACGAGAATAAGGAATCTTCACGAGGCACGGTTCATCTGAGAGAAACGAAACTGCTGGGTGTACCCTTGAACTTATAAGCAAACATCTTCGTGAGGTCGTGCAGTAGTGAGGCACAGGAACCTGCGCGACTCACGTTTTTCTTAGACCTGTGAATCTAAAAGGTAACATTGAACTGAGAGACATGAAACTTCTGGAAACATCATTGAACCTCAAAGAGGCCACGTTTCGGTGGGGGGAAAAAAACCTGAACGTCCATGACAAAGAGTTTTCAGGAGACTTATGAATTTCATAGGGTAATATTGTCGTGAGAGAAAAGAAACTGCTAGACTACGAACCCTTGAACTGAGAAATCTGCAGGATTGACTGCAGATTGACTCATGAATCTCAAACGACGCAATGTAATTCTGAAGGAAAAGAAACTATCTGCAGGTGGCGCTGTTGCACTTTGAAACTTGCAGGACTCACATATTTCCTTAGACCATGAATCTCAGAGGCAATGCAATTCTGATGGAAAAGAAACTAACTGCAGGAGGCGCTGGTGTAGTTGCAAACATCAACCTCAAGGGACACATTATCCCAGAAGCTCAAGAATTCCAGTAATCTCCTTTTTATGGAAACACACTAAAACACTTTTCTCCAGCAACAAGACCCTCCAGAAAGCACAGTGGTTTCGTGCCACATGGACTTTCATGAACCAATGGAGTTCGGAGACCCAGGAAGCTGCATGATTCACTGTTTTATCTTAGACCCATGAATCTCCTTCATGAGGCAGTGTGTTTCTGAGAAGAGAAACCGCACAGTTGTTCTGAGACAGTTGAAACTCCATGGGGCAATGTTGTTGTGAGACACCTGAATTTTCACGCAGCACACAAGTCATTTAGTTCTGAGACACATGATCCTGAAGGATTCACAGTTTTCCATGAACCCATGAATCTCCAAGAGATAATATTGTTCAGAAGGAAAAGAAACTAACTGCAGGAAGCACCGTTGTACTGGCAAATATGAGGGTTAGGGTTAAGTTTGGGGTTAGG
>NW_022103926.1:124140-129135 GCF_000313985.2 Echinops telfairi
TTTAGGGCTAGGGCTAGGTTAGGGCTAGGGTAGGGTAAGGTTGAAAACCAGGTAAAGAAATAAGTGGTAACAACTGGGTTAAAGATTAAGAGATAAGGAAAAGAGTTAGGGCTTGGGCTAGGAGTAATTCTAGAGACATGCTTAGGGTTAGGGTTAGAGTTAGGGTAAGAGCTAGGGTTAGGGTTAGAGTTACGTTTAGGGTTAGGGCTGGGTAAGGGTTAGGTTTAGAGTTAGGGTTAAAGTTAGGTTTTGAACTAGGTTTAGGATTAGGGTTTAAGCTAGGGTTAGGGTTTGAGCTACAGTTAAGGTTAGGTTTAGGGTTGGGGTCAGAGTTAGGATTAGGGTTAAGGTTAGGATTAGGACTAGAGTGAGGACTAGGGCTAGGGCTAAATCTAGGTTTCAGTGTATAGCCAGGCTAGGCCTTATGTGATAACACTTGCTTTAAAGATTAAGAGTTAAGGGATAAGGGTAGAGTTAGAGCTAGGAATAGGTTTATTCCTAGGGCTGCAGTTAGGGTCAGGGCTAGGGCTAAGGCTAAGACTAGAGCTAGGACTAGGGCTAGGGTTAGGGCTAGTTTTAGGGTAAGAGTTAAGGTTATTGCTAGGGCTAGGGCTAGGGCTAGGGCTAAGGCTAAAGCTATGATTTAGGTTTAAAGCCAGATTAGGCTGTAAGTGATAACACCTGTGTTAATGATTAAGCGCTAAGGGAACGAGTTAGAGTTAGGGCTAGGGCTAGGGCTAGATATGGGCTTAGGATTAGGTTTAGGACTAGAGTTAGGGTTACGGTTAAAGCTAGGGTTAGGGCTAGTTTTAGAGATAGTTTAAGGGTTAGAGATAGGCTTAGGTTTAGAGCTAGGGCTAGAGTATGAGTTAAATTTAGGACTAGGGTTAGAGCTAGTGTTAAAGTTAGGTTTAGAACTAGAATTAGGGTTAAGGTTAAGTCTGGGCTTTGGCTAGGCATCGGCTAGGGCTAAACCTAGGATTACGTTTGAAGCCAGGGTAGGCCTTAAGTGGTAAAAACTGGGTTAAGGATTAGGAGTTAGGAGATACATTTAGATTTAGGGTAGGGCTAATGGTGGGTTCAGGTTTGGGTTAGGGTTAGGGCTAGGGCTAGGTTTAGGTTTAAAGCCAGGCTAGGAAATAAGTGATAACCACTGGGTTAAGGGTTAAGAGTTAAGGAATAGAGTTTGTGTTAGTTCTAGCACTAGGCTAGGGCTAGGATTATGGCTAGAGCTAGGGTTAGGGCCAGCACTAACACTACCTCTGAGTCTAACTCTATCCCTTAACGCTTAATCCTTAACCCATTGGTTATATCTTCGGGACTAACATGGTTTAAACCTAGCCCTAGCTTTAGCCCTAGTCCTACCCCTAACTCTTCTCCTTAACATTTAAGTCTTAATTCAGGTGTTATCATTTAAGGCCTAAATTGGTTTTCAACCTAACCCTAGCCATAGCCATAGCCCTAACCCTAACCCTAGCTCTAGCCATAGCTCTAATACAAACCCTAACCCAAACCCTAAGCCTTACCCTAGCCTTCCCTCTAACCCTAACACAAGCTCTAACCCTAAATCCAACCCCAAACCTAACAATAACCCTTGCCCAAACCCTAACCCTAACCCTACTGAGAACTGTAACTCTATCTGAGAACTGTTATTTCCTAACCCAGTTGTTATCAATTAATGCCCAACCTTGCTTTAAACCTTGTCTGAGCCCCAGCTGTAGCTCTAGTTGTAGCCCCAGCCCTAAACCTAGCCAGTGCCCTAGCCCTAACCCTAGGCTTAACCCTAACACTAACCATAATCTTAATGCTGACCCAAGCTCTAAATCTAAACCAAGTCCTAATCCTAACCTTAATCCTATCTCTAACTCTAACCGTAGCATTAAACCTAACCTTAGCCCTAACACTTACCCTTACCCTAAACCTAAAACTACCCCTAAACCAAGGCCTAACCCTAACACTAAACAAGCTCTAACCCAAAATCTTTCCTAACAATAACCCTAACCCTAACTTTCAATCTAACTCTAACCTTAACCTAATCCTCAACCTCACCCTATCCCTAACCCTCACCTTAAGCCTAGACCTAGACCTAGCCCTAAACCGAAACCTAGTCCTTGCCCTACCCCTACACCAAAACCTAGTCCTTGCCCTAGCCCTAGCACTATTCCTAACACTAGCCCTAGCCCTAGCCTGATCCCTAACCTTAACTCAAATTGCATCACTTAACTTTTAATCCTTAAGACAGGTGTTATAACTCAAGGTCTAACTTGGTTTTAAACCTAACCCTAGCTTTAGCCCTAGCACTAGGGTTAGCCCAAACACTGTACTTAACTCTAACTCTGTCCCTTAACTCTTAATCCTTCACCCAAGTGTTATAACATAAGGCCTAACCTGGCTTTAAACCTCATCTAAAGCCCAGCCATAGCCTTTGCCTTAGCCTCATTCCTAGACCTAGCTACAGCCCTAGGCCTAGCTCAAACCCTAACTCTAAGCCTAACCTTAACCCTAACCCTATCCCTAACACTAACCCTAATGCTAACCTAGCTCTAACCACAAAGTACCTTTAAAAATCCTAACACTAATCCTCAAAGTAAACCTAACCCTAAACCTAAACATTACCGTAACCCTAACATTAAATCTAACACATACCCTAACCCTAACCCTAAGTCTAACACCAACCCTATCACTAAACCTAAGACTAAAACCAACCCAGCCCAGCCCTAACTCTAACCCTAAGTCTAACACCACCCATAACCCTAACCATAACCCTAACCCTAGCTGAACCTTAACCCTAAGTCTAACACCAACCATAAATATAACCCTAAAACTAACCCTCAGCCTGACACCAACCCTAACCCAAACCCTCACACTAATGCTAACCCAAACCCTAAGTCTAACACCAAGCTTAACCCTAAGCTTAAGTCTAACACCAAGCCTAACCCCAACACTAACCCACCGTAAGTCTAACGCCAACCCTAACCCTTAACCTAAGTCTAATAACAATCCTAACCCTAAATGTAACACTATGTGTATCCCCAACCCTAACCCTAAGTCTAACACCAAACCTAACCTTAACCCTATCACTAATCCAAAAACTTACCCTAAGTCTAAACCTTGCCATAACCCTAATCCTAACCCTAACACTAACTCTAACCCTAAACCTAAATTTAAGTCAAACACTAACCTTCACCCTAACCCGAACCCTAACTCTAACCCGAACCCGAACCCGAAAGCAACCCTAGCTTTGTCTAACACCAACTCAAACCCTGACCTTAACCCTAAGTCTAACACCAACCCTAACCCTAACGCTATATCTAACACCTTATGACCAACCCTAAGTCTAACACCAAAGCTAAACCAAATTCTAACCCCTAACCCTAACCCTAACCCTAACCCTAACCCTAACCCTAACCCTAACCCTAACCCTAACCCTAACCCTAACCCTAACCCTAACCCTAACCCTAACCCTAACCCTAACCCTAACCCTAACCCTAACCCTAACCCTAACCCTAACCATAACCCTAACCCTAAACCTAACACTAAGTCTAACAGGAATGATAAATATAACCCTAACCCTAAGTCTAACACAGCACAAATCTAACCCTATCTCTAAACCTAAGTCAAACACCAAACCTAACCTTAACCCTAACACTAACCCTAACCCTAAGTCAAATAGAAACCCTAACCTTAACCCTAAGTCTAAAAGTAAGCCTAACCTTAACCCTATCCCTAGTCCTAACCCTTACTCTAAGTCTAAACCTTGCCATAACCCTAATCCTAACCCTAACACTAACTCTAACCCTAAACCTAAATTTAAGTCAAACACTAACCTTCACCCTAACCCGAACCCTAACTCTAACCCGAACCCGAACCCGAAAGCAACCCTAGCTTTGTCTAACACCAACTCAAACCCTGACCTTAACCCTAAGTCTAACACCAACCCTAAATCTAACCTTAACTCTAACCCTAAGTCTAACATGAAACCAGAACCTATCCCTTACCATAAAGCTAACCCTAACCCTAAGTCTAACACCAAGCCTAACCCTAGTCTAAGCCTAAGTCTAACACCAAGCCTAATGCTAAACCTAACTCTAACCGTAAATCTAACTCCTACCCTAACCCTAAACCTAAGTTTATCACCAACCCTAACCCTAACCCTAATGCTAACCCCAACCGAATCCTAATGATAAGATTAACACCAACCATAACTCTAATCCTAAGTCTAACACCAACCTTAACCCTAACCTTAACCCTAACACTAACACTAACACCAACCCAAACCTTAAACCTAAGCTTAATCCTAACCCTAACACTAAGTCTAACACCAAACCTAACCCTAAGACTAACCCTAACCCGAAGTCTAATACTAAAACTAATCCTAACACTTACTATAACCCTAACACTAACCAGAAACCTAACACTAACCTTAAGTCTAATACCAACCCAAACCTTAACCCTAACCCTAAGTCTAACACCAACCCTAACTCTAACCCTAAACATAACCCTAAATCTAAAACAACCCTAACCCTCACCCCAATGCTAACCCTAACCATAAGTCTAACATAAACACTAACCTTAACCCTAAACCTAAACCTAACTTTAACCCACATCTGAAACCTAGCCCTAATATTAAGTCTAACACCAACACAAACCCTAACCCTAAACCTAAGTCTAACACCAACCCTAAATCTAGCCCTAACCCTAAGTCTAACATCAACACTAACTCTAAACCTAAACATAACCCTAAGTCTAAAACAACCCCTAACCCTCACCCTAACCTTAAGTCTATCACCAACCCTACCCTAACAATAACCCGAAGACCAACACCAGACTTAACCCTAACTCAAATCCTAACCCCAAATTTAAATCTAACCCCAAGTCTAACATCAACCCTAAACTTAACCTGAAGTCTAACACCAAATATAAATTTAACCCTAATCCTAAATCTAACACCAACCCTAACCCTTAACCTAAGACTAACACCAACACTAACCCTAA
>NW_022103926.1:130469-133764 GCF_000313985.2 Echinops telfairi
CCTAAGCCTAAGTCTAACACCAACCTTAACTCTCAGTCTATCACCAATCCTAACCCAAATCCTATGTCTAACACCAACCCTAACCTTACCCCTAACCCTCACCTTCAGTCTAACACCAACCCTAACCCTTACCTAACCCTAAGAATCACATCAACACTAGCCCTAACCCTAACCATAACCCTAACCCTAAGTTTAACATGAACCCTAACACTAAGCATAACCTAAAGTCTAACACCAACCTAAATCTTAACACTAACCCTAAACCTAACCCTAACTGTAACCCTAACCCTAAACCTTACTCTAGGTATAATATCAACACTATCCTTAACCATAAACTTAAATCTAGCACCAATAATAACCCTCACCCGAACACTAACCCTGTCTAACACCAACCCTAACCCTAACGCTATATCTAACACCTTATGACCAACCCTAAGTCTAACACCAAAGCTAAACCAAATCCTAACCCTAACCCTAACCCTAAGTCTAACACCAAACCTAACCCTAATCCTATGACTAACCCAAAGTCTAACACCAAAGCTAAACCTAATCCTAAATCTAACACAAACCTAACCCTAACTTTAAGTCTAAAACCAACCCTAACTCTCACCCTGATCCTTAACATACCTAAAGCTAACACCAAGCCTAACCATAAGCCTAACCCTAACCCAAAGTCTAACAACAACCCCAACCTTAAACCTGTCCCTAACCCTAAGTCTAACACCAACCCAAAACCTAACCCTAACCTAAGTCTAACACCAACCGTATCCCAAACCCTAACCTAAGTTTAACACCAAAAACAACACCAACCCGAACCCTAACCTTCACCCTAAGTGTAACATCAGCTATGACCCTAACCTTAACTTAACCCTATGTTTAACCCCAAAATTAACGCTAACACCAACCCTAACCTCACAGTACACCTAAACCTTACCCTAACCCTAATACTAGGTCTAACAACAAGCCTAACCTTAACACTAACCCTAACCAGAAGTCTAACCCTTACCCTAACCTTAACAGGAAACTTAGCCTTAAGTTGAACACAAACCCTAACTCTAACCCCAAGTCTAACACCAACCCTAACGCTAACCCTTAGTCTGACACCAACCCGAACCTTAACCCTAACTCTAAACCTAAGCCCAAACCTAATTCTAACACTAACCCTAATTCTAATCCTAACCCTAACCCTCACCCTAAGTCTAACAGCAATCCTATCCCTAATGCTAGGTCGAACACCAACCCTAATCCTAACCCTAACACTAACCCTAAGTCAAACACCCTCCCTAAGCTTAACCTTACACACATCCTAAATCTAACACCAACCCCAAACTAATTCTAATCCTAAACCTAACCCTAACCCAAACCTTAACCCTCAGCGTAACCTAACCCTAAGCCCAAGTCTAACACCAACCTTAACCCTAAGTCTAACACCAAGCCTAAACATAACCCTAAGCCTAACGCTAACCTTAAGTCCAACCTTAACCCTCAGCCTAACCTTAACCATAACTTTAAATCTAACACCAACCCTAAACCTAATCGTAATTCTAGCATGAATATTAACCCGAAATCTAACACCAAACCTAACCCTAACCCTAAGTCTGACACCAAACTTAAAACTAACCCTAACCCTAAGTTTTACACAAACCCTAACCCTAAACCTAACCATAACCCTAATCCTAACCCTAAACTTAGGCCTAAATCTAACACCAACCCTAAACCTAAGTCTAACACCAAGCCTACCCTAACCCTAACCGTAAGTCTAACCCTAGCACTATGTCTAACACCCACCCTAACCCTAACCCTCACCTAACACTAAGTCTAACGCCAACACTAATGCTAACCCCTAGTTTAAGTCTAACACCAGCCATAGCCCTAACCCTACCCCTAAGTCTAACCCACCCCTAACCCTAAACTTAACTGTAACCCTAAGCCTAACCCTAAACTTAAGTCTAAGTCTAACACCAACCCTACACCTATGTCTAACACCAACCCTTACCCTAACCTTAACCCTAAGTCTAACCAACTCTAGCCCTAAACGTAACCCTAAACTAACCCTAAATGTAACCCTACCTTAGTCTAACACCAACCCTAACCATAAATCTAACCCTAATCTAACATCAACCAAACCCTATGTTTAACACCATCCCTAACCTATACATCACCCTTACTCTAGCCCAAAAACTAAGTCTAAGTATAACCTCAACCCTAACCCTAACCTAAACCTAACCCTAAGTCAAACACCAACCCTAACCCTAATGCTCACCCTAACACTGTCTAACACCAACCCTAACCCTAAACCAAACACTCAGCCTGAGTCTAACACTAATCCTAACCCTAAAACTAACCCTAAGTCTAATACCAAAACTTACCCTAAGCCTAAGCCTAAACTAACACTAACCCTAACACTAGCCCAAGCCTATGCCTAACCCTAAGTCTAAAACCAAGCCTAACCCTAACCATAACCATATCATTAAGTCTAACACCAAACCTAATCCTAACCCTAAACCTAAGTCTAACACCAACCCTAACCCAAACACGATATACAACACCAAAACTAGCCCTAGCCCTAATTCTAAACCTCACCCTAAGTGAAACACAACCCTATACCTAACCATAACCCTAAGTCTAACACCAAACCTAACCCTAACCCTAAACCAAACCCTATGTGTAACACAAACCCTAAACCTTACCAAATTTAAGTCTAACACCACCCCTTACACTAACCCTAACCCTATGTCTAACACCAACCCTAACCCTAACTGTAACCCTAACACTAAGTCTAACAGACACCGAACCCTAAAACTAACCCTAAGTCTAACATCAACCCTAACCTTAACTCAAACCCTAACCCTAAGCCTATCCTCACCCTAACCCTAACCTTAACCTAAAGCCTAAGTCCAACACCAACCCTAAACCTAAGTCTAACACCAAGCTTAACCCTAACCCTAAACCTAATCTTAAGTCTAACCCTAACCCTAACCCTAAGCCAACCATAATCATAACACTAAGTCTAAAATCAATCCTAACCCTAATGCTAGCTAGAAGTATAACATCAAAATTAGCCCTAACCCTAATCCTAACCTAACACCAAGTCTAACACAAACCCTATCCCTAACCCTAAGTGTAACATCAACCCCAACCCTAACTTAAACCCTCACCCTAAGTCTAACACCAACCCTAAAACTAACCCTAACGCTCACCATAACGTTAACCCCAACCTGAAGTCTAACACTATGCCTACACCTAATCCTAAACCTAAGTCTAACACCAAGTCTAAATCTAAGCCTAGCCCTAA
>NW_022103926.1:136449-138193 GCF_000313985.2 Echinops telfairi
CCTAATGCTAGCCCTAAGTCTAACAGCAACCCTAACCCTAAACATAAACATAAATCTAACACCAACCCTAACCCTAACCCTACCCAAATCTGAATTCTAAAACAACCTCCAAACTAACCCCAACTGTAATCCTAAATCTAACACCAACACTAACCCTAAACGTAGCACTTCCTCTAACCCTAACCTTAATCTAACACCAACCTTACCATAACCCTTACCCTAAGTCTAACACCAAACCTGACCTTTACCCTTTGTCTGACACCAAACAAACCCTAACGTTAACCCTAACCCTAACCCAAAACCCAACTCTAACACCAATCCTAACCTTAAGTCTAACACCAAGCTTAACCCTAACCCTAAACATAAGTCTAACCTTAACCATAACCATAACATTAAGTCTAACACCAATACTAACTCTAACCCTAAATCTAAGACTAAGACCAACCATAACCATAACCCGAAGTATAACACCAAAACTAGCCCTAGCCCTAATTCTAAAACTAACGCTAAGTCTAACACCAACCTTATCCCAACCCTAACCCTAAATTTAATGCCAACCCTAACACTAACCTTAAACCTAATTCTAACACCAACACTAACCCTAACCTTTAACCTAACCCTAACCCTCAACCTAAGCTTAACATTATCCCTAACCCTAAACGAAACCATATCCTTAAGTCTAAGACAAACACTAACCCTAAGTCTAACACCAACCCTGAATCTAACCCTGACCTAATCCTAAATCTGACACCAACTCTACCCCTAACCCTAAATGTAACATCAATCTTAGCTCTAACCCTAACCCTAAGTCTAATACCAACCCTTACCATAACCCTAACTCTAACCTTAACCCGAAACAGAACCCTGGCCCTAACCATAAGTCTACCACCAATCCTAAACCTGACCTTAACCCTATGTCTAACACCAACCCCAAATCTAACCTTAACCCTAACCTTTAGTCTAACACCAATCCTAAACCTAACTCTAATGCTCACCCTAACGCTAACCCTAAATTGCGGTCTAACACCAACCCTAACCCTAAAACTAACCCTAAATCTAACACCAACCCTAATCCTAACCCAAACCCTAAAGTGTTTCACTTCAGGCTAACCTGGATATAAACCTAACCTTAGCCTAGCCCCAGTCCATGCCCTAGCCCTAGCCCTTACCCAAACCCTAAAGTTAGCTCTAGCTTTAATCTTGACGCCAGCTCTAAACCAAACCCTAAAAATAACCCTTCACCTCATCCTAACGCTAATCCTAACCATAGCCCTTACCCTAACCCTAAACCTAGATCTAATCCTAACCTTAATGCTAGACCTAACCTTAACACTAATCCTGGCTATACCCCTAACCCTAGACATAACCCTAGCCCTACCCTTTACTCTAAGTCTACACCTAACCCAAGCCCTAACCCTAACCCTAGGCATGACCTTAACTCTAAACCTAACCCTAACAAACCTAACCCTTAACAACTAAACCTAACTCTAGTCCTAAAGCTAGCCCTAACAATAATGCTAACATTAAGCCTACCCCTAACCATAACCATAACCCAAGCTTTAACCCTAATCCTATCCCTAAACCCAACCTTAGACCCAATCCTAGCTCTATCTCTTAACTCTTTATCCATTACCCAGGTGTTATCACGTAAAGAAAATCATTTTATTGGGAGCTTGTACAACTCTTATCACAATCCATACCTATATCCATTGTGTCAAGCACATTTGTACATTTGTTACCATCA
>NW_022103926.1:139067-140870 GCF_000313985.2 Echinops telfairi
TGTCTTCAGTGATCGTGTTGGGGAGGTGTGCATCATGAATACCAGTTTAGAACAAAGTGTTCTTGCATTGAGTAGGTACTTGAGTGGAGGTCCAATGTCCATCTGCTGCCTTAATACTAAACCTATAAATATATGCACGTAGATCTATTTCCCCAACATCCTACATAAATATATTTACATAAGTCCATGCCTGTTTTAGACCTCTATGGATGCCCTTTGACTCCTAGTTCTTTCCTCTATTTCCTTTTACTTTCCTCTTGTCCCACTATCATGCTGAGCCTTCTTTGGGTTTCGGTAAATTCTCTCGGTTACATTGCCCTTGCTGAATCCCTACCAGGCCTCACACCCTCCTTGCCATTAATTTTGGGTCATTTGTTGCTCTCTTGTCCCTGGGTTGGTTAACACCACCTCCTTACCCCCACCTGCCCCTCTCCAATGTCCCTCTGGATGCATTTGTCTCGTTGTTTTCTCCTCCAGACTGTTCATCCAGCCTATCTTATCCAGATAGATCTGTAGAGATAATAATATGCACCAAAAAACAAGGCATAGCAAGACAAAGCGACAAAAGAGAACACAGTGATGATAACAAAAAAGAAAACCAATGACCTAGAGAAGAATAAATTAATTGAAACAAAAAAGAAAGAGAAAAATTTTTTAAAAGAATGAAAAACCTGTCAATAGACAAGGTCTGATTTTGGACTTCTAGGCATATCCTCCAGTCCATTCCAATGGGGTGCCAAGCTCTGGCCCCAAAATCCATCCTTTGCACTCCCATGGGAGCTCCCTGCTCTGCTCCCCACTTTTGCTCTGCAGCATACCTTTAGGGTTTTGCCTTGGTGTCACAGGGTCAGACCGGGCCAATACTGATACTGAGTGTCCAGTGTTGTACCCCATAGGGCCATGGGTCAGAGAGGGGCGTTGTGTCTCATAGTGTGATCAGCCATATGGTCTACTCTATGCATTGGCTATTCAGAGCCAGGATATTATCCTCCAGGTCTGGAGGGCCATGATGTTCTCCACTCTCTCTTCCTCCCCATTCATTTGCTTCACTGTACTCTAATCAGACATGTCCCTCTCCCCTACCTGCAGCTTCAGTGCCGTCCTTTAAAGTAAACTCTTCTGGAGGGAGTGGCAGTTATCCATGTAACTTGGATGGGGGTCAAGCCCCCAGGCCCCTCCACTGGCTCCCCTCTCCATGCCAGTTCCCTGCATTTGCATCCCAGAACCCTGGATTTAAGTCTGGTCCCTCTTTCCTTGTGGAGACACAAACAATACCCTCCCCTTAGGTGGCTCAGTGCCCTATTCCCATGCCACACATCCCTTTTTTTCCCCTTTCCTCCCCACTGCTCCTTTTTAGTTGGCTATCATATGTACCTCTGGATTTGGTCTGGCCCCTGCCATACTACCTGGACCCCACCCCTGTAATGTTTGTATACAGTAGCTTTTCCCCTGTGGCCCTTTTGCATTTTTCTCTTCTTTTTATAAACTTACCTCTGGGGACTCGTGTTGTACTTGTCCTTTTGTGCTTGGCTTACTTCACTCAGCAGAATTTCGTTCAGTTCTTCCCATGCAGCCAGATGCTTCATGTGTTCATCACTGCATTTTAGCGATGTTTGTACTCCATTGTATGTATGTAGCACAGTTTTTCAATCCATTTGTCTGTTGATAGAAATTTGGGTTGTTTCCAACTCCTTGCAATTGTGAACTGTGCCGCAATGACCATTGGAGCACAGATGTCTGGCCCTGGTTTGTTTCTTGCCTCTTCTGAGTATATGCCCAGTAGGGGGATTGCTGGGTCCTATG
>NW_022103926.1:141726-143675 GCF_000313985.2 Echinops telfairi
TCATTAGAGTTAGCATTAATTTTAGGACTAAGGCTAAACTTCTGGTTCCAATTAAGGTAAAATTTAAGGTTAGGCTTAGGGTTAGTATTATGGTTATGGTTATTTTAGGGTTGGGTTTAGGGTTAATCTTAGTCTAAGGCTTAGGGTTCACGTTAGAATTAGGTTAGGTTTAGGGTTAGAGTTTTGATAAGGGTTAGGGCTCAGTTTCAATTTATAGTTAGGTTAGGATTAAGATTATGGTTAGTGTTAGTTTTAGGGCTAGGGTTAGTGTTAGGTTTAGGGCAGGGTAGTGTTAGGTTTAGGGCAGGGTAGTGTTAGGGTTAGCATTAGGTTTAGGATTAGCATTAGGTATAGAATTAGTTGTAGGGCTAGGTTTAGGATTAGGGATATGGCTTGGGTTAGAGTTAGTGTTATATTTATGGTTAGGTTTAGGGTTAGGTTTGGGTTTATGGTTAGAGTAAACCTAGTTTTAAACTTAGGATAGGGTTAAGGTTGGGATTAAAATTAACTTTAGGTTTAAGGTTTTATGATTATGGTTAGGTTTAGGGTATAGGTTAGGATTAAGTCTCAGTTTCAACATTTGGTTAGGATTAATGTTAGGGTTAGTAATAGGGTTAGAGTTAGTGTTAGGTTTAATTTTAGGTTAGGGCTATGTTTAGGGTTAAAATTAGGGTTAGTTTTAGATATAGGTTTAGGCTTACACTTAGGCTTTTTTATTGGTTTAGGTGTAGGTTAGGTTTAGGGTTAGAGTTCGGATAAGGGTTAGGCTTAGGTTTAGCACTAGGATTTGGGTATAGACTTGGGGTAGGGTTAGATTTAGGACTAGGTTTATGGTTAGGATTAAGATTAGGGTTTTGGCTAGGATTTCAGGTTAGGGTTAGTGTAGGGTTAGAGTTAAGCTTACGATTAATGTTAGGGTGAGGGTTAGGCTTTGGATTAGGATTAGGGTTAGGGTTACATTTAGGGTGAGGCCAAGCCTTAATCTTAATCTTAGGCTTAGATTTAGGGTTAGGGTTTTTGATAGAGCTATGCATAACTTTAGTATTAGTGTTAAGGTTAAATCTAGGGCTAGGGCTGGGGTTAAGATAAGGATTAGGATTACATTTTAGCTTAGTGTTAGGGTTCTGGTTAGACTTAAATTTGGGTTTAGGCTTAGATTTAAGTTTAGGACTAGATGTAAACTTAGGGTTATGGTTAGGATTAGCTTAGGTTTAGTGTTACATTTAGGGTTAGAGTTAGGCTTGAAGTTAGTGTAGGTCTATGGTTAAGTTTTGGGTTAGGGTGAGGGTAAGGATTATGATGAGCTTTAGTTTTAGGACTTTGCTGAGGTTTGGGCTTAGATTTAGGCTTAGGGTTAAACTTAGGTTTAGGTTTAGGATTAGTCTTAGGGTTATGCTGACTAGGGTCAGAGTAAGTACTAGGGCTAAACATAGGGTTATGGTTGCGTTTATGGTTAGGGTTAGGATTAGGGTTTCAGTTAGGTTTTGAGGTAATGTTAGTGTTAGGGCTACAGCTAAGCTTTATTTTTTGGGTCAGGGTTTGGTTTACTGTTAGGCTTAAGGTTAGGATTTAGGTTAGAGTTATTTTAGGGTTAGGCTTAGAGTTAGGCTTAGCCTTAGGCTTAGGTTTAGGGTTATGTTTAGGTTTAGATTTTGGGTTAGTGTAAGGGCTTGGTTTCAACTTAAAGTTAGGGCTAGGGTTAGGTTAGGGTTAGGGTAAACTTAAAGTATTGAGTGTTGAGTTAACACAGGTGTTAAGCATTAAGGGTTAAGGATTAGGGTTAGGGTTAGGTTTAGGGCTAATTGACATGTGTTAGCAAAAGTTTTAATTATTGAGGTAGTTAGTTTATTGTGCCAGCCTGGCCGATAAACACATGTGGTATTAGTTGAAGGGCGAAGAAATCAATGGCTCAGCGAGCCTCAGCTTTCTTGTCTCTCGCTCTTTGATCA
>NW_022103926.1:150204-151486 GCF_000313985.2 Echinops telfairi
GTTCCGGTTCAGGTTGAGGTTTGGGTGAGGATTTAGGATAGGTTTAGGGTGAGGGTTAAGTGTTCAATATTACATGTTTACACAAGCATTAAGTATTAAAGGTAATAGGTTAAGGGTTTATGCTAAGGGGTAGGGGTAGTGTCAATGGTACGGTTCAGGGTTACTATTATTAGCTTAGTATTATGGTTAGGTTAGGGTAAGGGTTATGTTTAGTGTTATTGTTAGGTTTAGGCTTAGTCTTAGGGTTGGGTTAATCTTATCTTTTGTGTTCTGGTTAGGGGTAGAGCTAAATTTAGGATTAGCATTAACGTTTCATCAGGACTAGTGTTAGGCTATGTGTTAAGGTTAGAATTAGGCTTAGGCTTAGGGTAAGGTTAAGTGTTAAATTTGGGTTTAGAGGTAGGGTTTGATTAACATTAGCATTAGGGTTATGGTTTGGTTTAGGGTTAAAGATTAGGTTTAGTTTGGGGGTTAGGCTTAGGTTAAGGGTTTTGTTAAGGTTAGGTTGAGGATTAGGGTTAAGGTTAAGTGTTATGTGTGAACACAAGTGTTAAATGTTAAGAGTTATGCATTAAGGGTTAAGGTTAGATTTGATTTAGGGTTAGGTTTCTCGTTATGGTAAAGGTTAGGCTTGGGTTTATGGTTAAGGTTAGAGTTCAGGGTTAGTATTTAGGTTAGGTTAGAATTAGGGTTAAGGTTAAAGTTGTGTTAAATGTTAACCAAATGTTAAATATTAATTGTGAAGTGTGAAGACTTAGGGTTAGGGTGATATTTAAGTTTAGTGTTCGGGTTATGTTTAGGATAAGGGTTAAATGTTAAGTCTTGGCACAATTGCTAAGTATTAAGAGTTAAGGCTAAATCTTATGGTTAGGGATTAATGTTAGTTTTCTTGTTAAGGTTTGAGATTTTTGCAAGGTTACATTTAGGGTTAGGTTTAGGATTAGGCTTAAGGTTAGGGTTAGATAAAGGTTTAGGGTTAGGGTTAGGGATATGATTAGGCTTAGTGTTAGTGTTAGATTTAATAATAGGGTTATGTTTATGGTTACTGTTAGAGTTAAGTGGTAAGTGTAAATTGTTTACACAAGTTTTAAGTATTTAGGGTAAAGGGTTACGGATTAAAAATTAGGATTAGGCTTTAGTTAGGGTTATTGTTAAAGTTAGGGTTCAGGATAGTGTCTAAATTAATGTTAGGTTAAGGTTAGGGTTAGGGTTAAGGTTAGGTGTTAAATGTAACACATATGTTAAGTATTAATGATTAAGGGTTAAGGATAAGGTTGTGCTT
>NW_022103926.1:151618-154593 GCF_000313985.2 Echinops telfairi
TAGGATTAAGATTAGGGTTTAGGCTTGGGTTAAGGGTTAGACTAATGGTAAGTGTTAGGGTTAGGGTAAGGGTTAGAGTTGGAACTAGAATTAGGGTTAGGGTTTGGGTTAAGTGTTAGGTTTAAGTTTAGGGTTAGATTTAGTGCTTTAATTAGGGTTCGGGCTAGGATCTGCTTAGGGTTCTAGTATTAGGGTTAGTTTTAGGATTGGGTTAGCGTTAGGGTAAGATTAGGTTTATGGTCATGGATACGTTTGCTCTTAAACTTAGGTTAACTATTAAGTGTTAAATGTTAATAAAGGTGTTAGGGTTCCATATGGGCTATGGTCAAGGGTTAGGGTGGGGTTAGAATAGGTTTAAGATTAGGTTTAGGGTTAGACTTAGGGGTATGGTTAATGTTAGGGTTAGGTTTAGGTTTAAGGATAGGTTTAGGGTTAGGGTTAGCATTAACTCTTAAGTGGTAACACAATTGTTAAGTATTAAGTTTTCTGGGTTAAGGGTTTAGGGTTAATAGGTCTAGAATCAGGGTTATGGTTATGGTTAAATGTTAAGTGTAAACAAAGGTGTTAAATGTTAAGCATTAAGTGTTAAGGGTTAAGAGTTCAGAGTTAGAGCTAGATTTAGTGTTACTGTTAGGGTTAGGATTAAAGTTCACTATTTAATGTAGCACAAATGTTAAGTATTAATGCTTAAGGGTTAAGGATTAGGTTAAGGTTAGGGTTAAGATTTAGGGTTTAAGGGTAATGGTAGGCTTTGATATACATTAGGTTTAAGTTTGAGGATTAGGGTTCAGTTTAGGCTTAAATAAACACAGGAGTTAATTATTAAGGGTTACAGGTTTAGGTTAGGCCTAAGGTTAATGTTAACGTTTGAGTCAGAGTTAGGACTAGGATTAGGGTTAGGGTGAAAGTTAAGGTGAAGGGTTAAACTAACGGTTAAATTTAGGGTTAGGATAAGGCTTACAGATGGCACTAGAATTAAGGGTCAGGATTAAGGTTTGCAGTAAGCATTAGGGTTTGGATTAGGGTTAGAATTAGGGTTTTGGCTAGGGTTTGCTTAGGGTTCACATTATGGTTTTGGTTAAGTATTAGGGTTAATATTAGGTTTATGTTCAGGGATAGGGTTGTGCTTAGGTTTAGGGTTAACTATTAAGTGCTAAATGTTAACAAAGGTGTTAATTTTAAGGGTTAATGGTTAAGGTTTAAGGGTTAGGGATAGGGTTCCATTTGGGTTAGGGTTAGGGTTATGGCTAGAGCTAAACTTAGGTTTAGGCTTAGTGTTAGTGTTAGGGCTAGGGCTAGGGTTTGGGCTAAGCAAAGGTTTAGGACTTTGGTTAAACTTGGGGTTAGGGTTTCCTTTAGGGTTTGTGCTAGACTTCAGTTTAGGCTTAGATTTAGGGTTAGAGTTAAGGTTAGGGCTAGGGCTAAGCTTAGGGTTAGCCTTAGTTTTAGGTTTATGGTTAGAGTTAAGATTAGGGTTAGGGTAGGGCTAGGGTTTAGCTTATGGTTACGTTAGGATTAGCTTTAGGGTTAGGGCTTTGGTTAATTTTAGTTTTAGATTTTGGTTTAGGATTAGGGTTAGGCTTATATTTATGCTTAGGGTTAGGGTTAGGCTTATGTTTAGACTTAGGGTTAGCTTTAGGGTTAGCATTAGTATTAGGGCTGGGGCTGTTTTGGGTCAGGTTAGGGTTCAGTTTAAGATTAGGCTTAGGGTTAGCAATATGGTTAAGGTAATTTTAGGATTAGGTTGGGTTTAGGGTTAGGCTCTGGCTTAGGGTTAGGGTTAGAATTAGGGTTTGGTTAGGTTTAGTGTTACATTTAGGATTAGGTTTAGGATTAGTTGTTGGGTTAGGTTTACAGTTAGGTATATATTTACAGTTAGTTTTAAGTTTAGGTTTAGGTTTAGTGTAGAACCAGGTTTAAACCCAGGTTAGGGTTAAGGTTTTTGTAAGGGTTATTTTAGGATTGGGCTTAGAATTAGGCTTAGCCTTCGCTTAGGTTTAGGGTTAAGTGTAGTTTTTTTGATAGTGTAAGTGCTCGCTTTCAACTTAGAGTTATGGTTGGAATTGTGGTTAGGATTAAGGTTAGAGTTAAAGTTAGGTTTAGGGTTATGGTTAGGGCAAGGGTAAATTATTGATTGCTGAGTGTTAACACAGGTGTAAGCATTATGGGTTAAGGGTTAAGAATTAGGGTTATAGCTAGGTTAGGTTTAATCGGTAGGTGTTTAAAAAGGTGTGAAGTACTAAGTGGCAAGAGTTAAGTGTTAAATTGAGAGTTAAGTATTAAGAGTTAAGGGTTAGGGTTAGAGTTAGCATTAGCAGTAGAATTATGGTTAGGGTTAGGATTTGGGTTAAGGGTCAGGATTAGGATTAGATTTAGGTTTATGGCTAGGGTTAGGGTTTGGGATAAGGGTTAGAATTTAGTTTATGGCTAGGGTTTGTTTAGGGTGAGGGTGAGGGATAGGGTTAGACTTAAGTTTAGCATTGTGTTAAGTGTTAACACAGGTGTTAATAAGGGTCAAGGATCAAAGATCATGGTTAAGGTTAGGGATAGGATTACGATTAAGGTTAAGATTAAGTGTTAAGTGTTAACACAGGAGTTAAATATTAAGGGTTAAGGGTTAGTGTTAGGGTTAGTGTTAAGGGTTAATTGTTAAGTGTTAACACAAGAATTAAGTATCAACCCTTAAGGGTTAGGGTTAGGGTCAGGGTTAGAGGTAGCTTAATTTTTAACACAAGTGTTAATTATTGAGGGTTATTGGTTAAGGGTTAGAGTTAGGTTTAGTGTTAGCATTATTGTTAGGGCTTAAGTAAGTGTTAAATTTAGGATTATGTTTCGTGTTATTCTAAGTGTTACCTTTGTAGTTGGAATGAGTCTTAGTCTTAGGGTTAGGATTAATCTTAGGGTTTAAGTGTGGTTAATGGTTAGGGCTAAGTTCAGAGTTAGGGTTAAGTTTTGGTTAGGACTAGAGTTAGGGT
>NW_022103926.1:158201-193496 GCF_000313985.2 Echinops telfairi
CATTATCTTTCTACTTGAGCCCTTGGTATCAGGTCCTCATTCCCCCCCTTCCCCCCTCCCTCATGAACCCTTCATAATTTATAAATTGTTATTATATTTTCATGTCTTACACTGACCAATGTCTCCCTTCACCAACTTTTCTGCTGTCCAATCCCCAGGGAGGGAGTTATATGTAGATCATTGTGATTGTTTCCATCTTTCTCTCACCACCTTCCCCTTCCCCTCCTGGCATCTCTACTCTCAGTATTGGTCCTGAGGGGTTTATCTGTCCTGGATTCCCTGTGTTTCCAACTCTTATCTGTACCCGTGTACATGCTCTGGTCTAGCTGGATATGTAAGGTAGAATTGGGGCCCTGATTGTGGGGGTGAGGAAGCAGTAAAGAACTAGAGGAACGTTGTATGTTTCAGCGGTGCTATACTGCACTCTGACTGGCTCATCTCTTCCTTGTGACCCTTCTGTAAGGGGATGTCCAATTGTCTGCAGATAGGAGTCAGGTCTCTACTCTGCACTTCCCCTCATTCACATTGAATTGATTTTTGTTCTGGGTCTTTGATGCCTGATACCTGATCCCATTGATACCTCATGGTCACACATACTGGTGTGCTTCCTCCATGTGGACTTTGTTGCTTATCAGCTAGATGGCTATTTGTTTAGCTTCAAGCCTTTAAGACCCCAGATGCTATATCTTTTGATAGCCAGGCACCATCAGCTTTCTTCAACACAATTGTTATGCAACCGTTTTGTCTTCAGCGATCGTGCCAGGAAGGTGAGCATCATGGAATGCCAGGTTACTAGAACAAAATGTTCTTGCATTGAGGGAGTCCATGAGTAAAGGCCCAATGTCCGTCTGCTACCTTGATACTTAACATACAAATATATGTACATAAATCTATTTCTAAAATTGCTTTCTTTCTACTTGTATCAATGAGATTTTTTCCCGCTCTTTTGTATCAGTTCCTCTTTTTTCCCTCTTTCCCCCACCCTCCCACCTTCCTAGACCCTTGAAAAATTATAAATTACTATTATTTTCATATATGACACCATCTGCTGTCTCCCTTCACCCACATTTCTGGGGCGGGTGTCTGTGTGTGATTATATGTTGATCCTTGCAATCAGTCCCCTCTTTTTCCCGCTTTTCCACCCATCTTCTCCCCAACCTCATGGTGTTACTACTCCCATTATTATTCCTAAGGGGTTTATCCATCCTGGGTTCTGTGTGTCAAGAGCTCTTATCTCTACCAATGTACATGCTCTAGTCTAGATGGATTTGTAAATTAGAACTGGGGTTTTGTCTCACACACACACAAATCTCACACACCTACACATGTACACATATTTCTCACACACCTATTGCATACACATATCTCACAGGCACACATATTTCACACACATATCATACACATTCATCAAAAAACACACATATCCCACAAACATATCTCACACACACACACACACACACACATATCTCACAGACACACAATACACACACACATCACACACATATCTCACACACACACATGCCTCTCCTCTCCATTCTTATTCTTTCCAGTCCTTCTGGGAGGAACTGGGTGCTCACGTGCTGCCTTCAGCCTGGGGCCCTTGAGACTTTGACAAGGGCAGGGACCGAGCAGGGCAGCGCATGCCAGAGGAACAAGTACCTCTTTGGTTAGCCTGCAGGGATGTTTAGGCTACATGATAGTGCTATTTCATTAAACATTTTGGAGCGCTTTTGTCCACCTTTTCTTTCTGGATGCACTGGGTGTAACAAGTGGTTAGGCACTCAGCTAGTAACCAAAAGATGGGCTGCTAGAAACCACCCAGATGCACCTCAGAAGAACAGCCTGGCTATGTACTCCTGAAAGGTTTCAGTCATTGAAAACCCATGGAAGCACAGATCAGCTCTGAAAGCCCTGGACTCCATGGGAGGAAATGACTCGACAGCACCTTCAGGGAAGTTGGAATGGGATGCAGACCAATCCTTCACTTGTCCTCGGTGACATGCTGTCAACCACTTGACTGTCAACCACCAGATGGAGTCCTGGTGGTACCATGAGTGAAGTGTCGGGTTGCTCATTGAACAGTTGGCAGTTCAAACTCATCAGCTGCTCCTCTAGAGAACGATAAGGCAGTCTGCATCTGTAAAGAAGAACAGTCTCAGAAACCCCAGGGAACAGTTTTTCTCTGTCAAGTTAGGTAGGCATGAGTCAAAATCAATTTCAGAGCAGTGGGTTTTTGTACAGAATGGTTAGGGATTTGGCTCCAGGCATCTGAACTAACAAGTCTGGCAGGGGCAGGGGAACTTTCCAGAACAAGTAGATCACGTGCAGAATTCTGGCGTTGAGAAGGACACTGGTGTGGGGAGAGAATGCTGGTTCTGTGTGTGTGACAGGGGCCTGGGTGACAGTCAGCATGTTGGGATAGCTCCTGTGTGTCAGGAAATGTTGCTCCAGGGAAGGAATTTGACCTAGATACGGGAGGCACTGGGGAGTCATGGAAGGGTTGGGACAAGGCAGCCATCTGGTCTGATTAGCAACTGGGAACACACCCTCAGGTTACTGTGTGGAGTTGGGTAGGATTGGGAGTGAGAGGCTGGGGGCTGTTGTTGGAGGGACACGGGCCTGCAGGCTACACTGTAGAAGTTGGGTGGGAGATGGTTGTCTCCTGATGGAGAAGAGTTGCTCCTCTTCTGCACCCCCTTTTGAATGAGAGGATTTGGGGGCATGACTGTCTCCTTCAGGCCCCCATGTGGCCTAGTCTTGGATGTTTCTCAAAAGTACATCTATTCCAGTTGGCCTCAGGCCCAAACCCAAGTCATCCAGTTATTCTGAAATTGATCTCACCTCCTGATGAGTTCACCGGGCTTTCAAAGCTGTGACCTTCGGGGAGCTGATCACCAGGCCTTTCTTCCAGGGAACTTCTGGGTGGGTTTGAACCACCGACCTTTCGTTAATAGTCAAGTGCTTAACCAATTGTGCCATCCATGGACTCTCCCATTGCTCCAAGACAGTTCTTTAAAAAACCCAACCAAACCCACTGCTGCCCAGTTGATTCCAATTCCTAGAGACCTTGTAGGGCAGAATAGAACAGCTCCCTGAGGTTTCCGAGAGTGCCAATTTTCGTGGGAGCAGACAGAATTGAGTTGGAATTTACTCAATGTCAGCGAGTGTGGCTCATAGAAGATGATACCAAGGTTCCAGAGGTAGAGAGGCAGCAGGTCACATAACAAGTTGGGGACAAATGACACTCAGCAGACATTGTCCCTGGCTTGAGTGCTAGTGGCCATGGTTACAGCTTCCCAGAGTTGAGCTACCCGCTGCCCTCCACTCTGTCCACTGCAGATCCCCAGACCCCAGCCAGGCCTAGTCCTGAAGACGGGCCACCCATGGTGTTCCTGCTAAG
The DNA here is from genome assembly GCF_000313985.2 of Echinops telfairi. Taxonomy (NCBI): domain Eukaryota; kingdom Metazoa; phylum Chordata; class Mammalia; order Afrosoricida; family Tenrecidae; genus Echinops; species Echinops telfairi. The sequence continues at coordinate 161,602 of NW_022103926.1, forward strand.
AGGTGGAAATTCTACAAACAGCCATGCACGTGGCCATTTTGAAACAGTGTCTGGATCTTCCTGTATCATGGCAACCACCGAATCAAAACAAGCTATTAATAAAAGATCAAGGAGGGATGGAATGTTAAAAAAACACACACACACACACACACAAAAACCTACCCTCAGCCTGGCCACCCCTCCATTGATCCAAATTGCAGGGTTGGGGTCTGCAGAGCCTCCTGGGTTAGGAGTGTAGCTTCCCACGGGGTGGGGGTGGGGGTGAAACAAGAGGATTTTTTTGGAGGGTGGCAAAGTGAGGTGCTCCTGGGCCAGTCAGGATAGTGGCTCTGGGTTGGCCCTCGAGGTCATTGGAAGAGGCAGAGGGACCAGAGGGACTGCAGTGCCTCCCACCTACGGTTCATCCCTCAATGCGCTGCTTGCCACAGGATCTGGAATGTAAAGCTGGGAAGGGCCTTGGAGCATCGAGTGCAGTAGTTTCCAAGCAGGTTCCTTTCTTCCTTTCAAAGGAAAATCCACAAAAACTTATTGTCAGCCAGCTGACTCATAGAGATCCTTTAGGACAGACTAGAACTGGTCCTGTGGGTTTCTGAGACTGGAACCCTTTATGAGAGCACACAGCCTCCTCTTTCTCCATCTTTATTTTTTTGTGGTAAAAATATATGCAGAGAATCATATTGCAATCCAGCCATTTCTATGTGCAGACCCCAGGATACTGAATTGCGTGCTTCAAGTGGTGCCTCCATCCTCAATAACCTTTCCTGCATCGTTCCACTCCCATGAGCATATACTTAATGACTCCTAAACACACATGACCCTCTCACCCTGCTCCCACCCCTGGTACCCATTAACAAGCTCTGCTGTTAGCTGCTCTCCACTCATGTGTGTAGAGTCAAAATGCCTCATAGGGTTTGTAAGGCTATGCCATCTTCTGGGAGAAGCTTTTCAGGCCTTTCTTCCAAGGACCTCTGGGTGGGTTTTAACTGTCGACCTTGTACTCAATGTGCTGTTCTATCTGCTGCCTGTCCCTCCGCCTCTCTAAACCTCCATCTCTTCTTCTGTGGAAGGGGACGATAAGTTATGCTTTAGGCTAGCACTTAGTCTATGTATCCTACCCAGGGGCTCCTAGAACATCCTTTGGTTTCTATGTGTTCACCTGTTTCCTATAAGGAGATCGTATTACTCATTTTGTGACTGATTAATTTCATACAATGTGATGTTAAAATGTTTTTTAAAAGCAAGGACATTGCTTTCTAGGTAGCCTGGAATGAGGAAGCTCAATTTGTTGTGTGTCTGTATGCATACACACACACATGTATATACATATATGTGTGTATCTTCATCTACAATATGCATATATGTATACATGTGTATATATGCACACATGTACACACACATATGAGAGCCATTGTGTTCTGGTCATGGAAGGGGCAGGGCTTGGGATTCTGCCCTCTGGGAGTGGGGCTCTCTGCCTTAGCTCCCACTCTCAGCAATGCTTTAGAAACCTACATCAGATGCTAGTGTCCTCGATACATGATTAGTACAACTCCATCATTACAGATGGAGAAACTATTAATAATCAGTATGATATGTTGTTTGACGCTGTTGGATAGACGCAGGGTTGTAAACTGAAAGACTGGTGATTCAAGACTACCAACTTTTTCTTGGGAGAAAGATGAGGCTGGAAGCTCCAGGAAAGACAGACAGTCTCATAACCTTTTCTAAGGCTGCTGTGAGTCAGGACTGACAGGCTGGCAGTAGGTTTGCTGCTGTTGCTAGGACGCTATCGAGTTGTTTTTTTAGACTGAGATCTTTACAGGTGCAGATCACCAGGCTGTATTCATGCAGATGGGAGGGTCGGTTTGAACCTCCAGTCCTCAGCCTGCCCGTCAAGCACCTCTTGTGAGGAATAGGGTCAAAGACTGCAACAATAGGAAAGGCCAGAGTCTTGTTGAGGAAGCAGAAGAACAGTGAGGCACTTTCATTTCCCCAAAGTCTCCCAGCTGGTAAGTGGCGACGTGAGAATTCACACTCCAGGGTGCTTTTTCTAGAGCCTGTGCCATCCATTACTCAGTGGTGAGGGTGTTTAAAGATGGCACTGAGCTCACCCAGGGAAGTAAGTGGCCTGCTTGGTAATGAGGACACACATCACCAGCCTCTGAGAGATGGGGGGACGGGCGGGTCATGGTTGTACCCATTGTACAGAGGAGCTCACTGAGTCTGGCAGGATGGGCAGGGCTGTGGCATTGTGAGCAAGATGTGTCAGGCAGGTGGCCCAGCTGGTGGGGAGGAGGGGGATGATGAGCAGCCAGAGAACACAGGAGAAGAAAGAAAGCCTGGAACTCTCTCCCTGGGGTATTGGACAGGAGGCAGCTTCAGCAGTTGCTCCAGGTGCAAAATCAAGTACTGGATTTCATTGCCTGTCAGTATTGGAACAGCAGGTCTAGAAACCACTGCCATCAAGTTAATTTCAACCCCTAACGACAACGACAGCAGCCAACAGACAAATTCAATGTCATGAAGTCAATTCCGAGGAGCTCTGGATAGTCTTGTGGGTTCTGAGTTGGGCTGATACCTGCAAGATCAGCAGTTTGAAGCCATTAGCTGCTTCTCAGGAAAAAGACAAGGCTTTATAACCCCGTGAAGAGGTACAGTCTCAGAAACCCCTAGGGACAGTTCTACCCTGTCCTGTAGGGTCGCTATGCACCGGCCTCCACTGGAGGGCAGTGAGAGAGGGGAAGAGAAGTTGCTGTGTTTAGGTGGCATCCAGATGATTCTGACACACGGTGCTGTCATGTGATACAAAGTCGAACTGTGCTAAAGGTTTCTTTTTTCCTGACTATGATCTTTCCAGCAATAGATTGTCAGGTCTTTCTTCCGTGTTTTTCCTGGGTGGGGTCAAACTGCCTAGTTTTAGGTTAGCTGGCAGTTTGTACCCTTTGTAAGGATGGGTGACACACAGCGATGGGATCTCAGTGGCCTGGGACAATAAGTAGTGATGGAACCTGCATGTCTGATGTGGGCCATGCTGGTTCCGCTGCGGAGGTTATGTTCGGTTGCATGTGTAGCTTATCCTCTCCTGGGGTCCATGGGCTAGCCTGGGCATGTCCCTCTGCTGGAAATGGCTGGAGTGTGAGAAGGCAGGAGGAAACCCGCAGCTTCTTGAGGCCTAGCCTTGGTTACTGTTACTCTTGACCTGAGAGTAGAATGGCCTAGCACTAAGCCAAAGGCCTTACACAGTAATTTGGCCAAAGGTGTGCAAACAGGTTGTTGCTAGCTGTCATTGAATTGGTTCTAATTCATAGTGGTCCTGTTGCCAGGAATCAAGTGTCTTGGATTGCTGTCACTATTTCAGCCAAAGATAGAGACCAGGTTGATTTGAGAACTCTGTTTGTTCTGAAATTTGAGACAGAAGGAGATAGTCAAGTTTGCTAACTCCAAACTGCTTTGAAAATCAAGCAAGTTTATATACTTCAAACTCTGTGACAGAAGCAGGTTTTACCATGATGGCAGGAAGCGATTAGCAGGTTTTGCTATAATCACCAGATACAGCTGATAAACTCTAAACAATGGGACGCAAAAGATTTTGCAATGATCATAGGAAGTATGCCTATGTTCAAAAGAACCAGCTGCTCTGAGGAATAAAGATGAGGAGGAGACCAGTCAAGATAGCGCCTAGGTGAGCAGCATATACTGGGGGCTCTTTCCTGAAAGGAGGGTTTAGTGTCCAAGTGGCCTAGTGGAAGGATTCTGGTGAGTGAGAGGGCCCCCTGGAACAACACCCCACCCCACACCCCACACATCTGTCCTGAGCCAGAGTCGCAGAGATCTGGGATCTGGTCCTTGGGACATCTCGGCTCATCAGGCTGAGTGGCCCCAGTACACTGTGGCACCACTGCTGCCATGATCAGCGATTGACCCACGCCACTCCCAGGCCAGGTATCCATGCTAGGAGGTGCTTGGGGGCCCACTGAGACACATGCAGCTGGGGAGGACCCCTGTAGCAGCTGCCCACTCGTGGTACTCCACTAGAAGAGAAGTTTCCCCTTCCCAGCAGTTGCCCTCTCCCCACATGACAGCGATCTGCCCCCCGGGCTTGTGTCCCTCCTTCCATTCACCCAGAGTCCCAGTAACGGACCTGCAGTTTACCGGTAGCTGGTTAGGTGACTTTCAACTGGGCTCAATCCGACCCCATTATTGCCTGGAAGCCCTCCACCCGCACCTCACCTGCCCACCTGCCTGCTCCCACCAGCCATCATTGTGCAGCACTCACTGAGGTGGCAGCCCTGGGCACTTCCTGCTGGCGACACACCCACTAGCTAAACCCATACCACTTCTACCCACTCCCAGCCGGCCCACGCCACTGCAGCGCCCATTGCTGCCCCAGCCCTTTCCAGCAGGTGCAGGAGGCTTGCTGCTGTGGTGCTCTTCCCACCAGTGCAACTTCTGCCTACCGGCTCAACACGACAGGCTTGCAGAGAGCGGGGAGTGCATGCTTGATCTGAGGAGCATACATTCCCCTCATATAGCCTGGCTTAGGAGTCCTAGGTCAGCCCCACCTCCTGTGACACGAGGCCTCCTCCACCTTCGCTTTCTATTAGGCATCTTTAAAGATTAGAAGGAAATGGGGGGAATTTTTTAAAATTCTTTTTTTTCCTCTTTACTTTTTCTTATGTTTTTAATTAAACAAGAAAAAAGGCTGGTAAGTGTTCACTGACAGACGAGGTTAAAGCAGTCTATGAACATACATACAGCTTCCAGCCCCCACTGAAACTCCTCACCACTGTTGGCCACTGAACCATTGAGGAACTCGGCCTACATGGCAGTCTGACCCACCTCTATAGTTGGCCACAGGCAGCCCCCTGAAAGCATCCTTAATATAAGGTGACCAGACATCCGCTTTTGGCGGGACATTCCCAATTTTTTGGCGTTTTTAAAAAGTCCCAATTTTTGGAAAGAATGCACGACAAGCTAGGGAATGGTCTGTTTGGTCCATGTAGACCAAATTTTTAATCAAGAACACCCCCACACACACACACACACACACACACAGGTCAATGGTGTCCCGATTTAAATCTGGTCACCTACCTTAATAGTAACACAGAGAAAGACCCTTTGGTCTCCAAGAAACATGGGCCCTACAAAAGGATCGAGGAAAAATCAACAGACCACATCACTCTCAACAAAAAATCCACACAGACAATACACAATAGCAGAGCTAATGCCACTCACAGAAGAATCAGACACGGATCTGTCACAGAAGGAAATCTTCAGAATTCTGCTTGGAGTAACACAGGAGCTAAGGGAAGCAATGCAGAACAAGGATAAGGATAGAGGAGATGAAGTCCACAATAGAGGTGATGAAGTTCACACACCAAAGGTAAATACAGGTGCTAACTGATGAAGTAGCAGAAGCCACACACAAGTTTAGAGAATTTACCATTAGGCTTGAGGAGGCAGAGAACCATATCAGTGATCTCAAAGACACTCAAAAAGACCACAGAAAGCAAGAAAGACAGTCAGATAATTAAAGACAGTCGGAAAATTAAAGAAGCAGAAGATAACCTGAAATCAATGACAGATGCTATGAAGAGGAATAATATTCAAATAATTTGTCTACCGGAGCAGAACACACCACACAAGTTGACAGCCAAATAGCAAAGGAATTTCTGGAAGAAAACTTTCCCACCTTAATGAGTGAGAGCCAGGCACTCATACAGGAAGTAGAAAGGACACCAACTAGACTAAACCCCCCAAGAAGAACTCACCAAGATATGTAATATAAAAATATCCAACTTTGAGGAAAAAGGTAATTTTAAGAGCAGCAAGAGAAAGGAAGACAGTCACACACACAGAAGCTCAGGTAAGAATATGCTCAGACCTAATCAGCAGGCACCATGAAGGGGAGGAGAGAGTGAGAGCAACGTCTTCCAAAAGCTGAAAGAAAAAACTCCTCCCCTAGAATCATTTACCCTGCCAAATTATCCATTAAGATAGATGGGGAGATAAGGGTCTTCCAGGACAAGGAAAGACTCAAAGAATATGCTGCAATACACCTGACCCTGCAGAAGATACTGGCTGACTCTCTATGGACAGAGGATCAACCTCCACCAAGCACAAGCAGGAGACAACCATATAGCCCAACTCCATCCAGAAGCCAACATGTCAACAACCATTACCAAGATAACAGGGCCTCAGAGGGAAAAGAGGACAGGATAGAAACTCCCCACAAAAACACAGCACACTGATATGAAGGGAGATAGGAAAACACACAAAACACAAGACATGGTATGATAGCAATGAATCCACAGATTGTGATAATAACTCAATTCCAATTCATACATTAAAAGAAAAAGGCTGGAGGACTGTCTCAGAAAACATAATCCATCAATCTGTTGCCGGCAAGAGACACATCTTAAGTGCACAGACAAAAATAAACTAAGAATAAAAGGCTGGCAGAAAGTATACCAGGCAAATAGTGACTTAAAAAAAGCAGGGGAGGCAATCCTAATCTCCGATAAAATGGACCTCAAAATTCAAACTATAAAAAGAGACAAGGAGGGGCACTATCTAGCGCTCAAAGGTTCAGTAAACCAAGAACCAGTTAGCATATTGAATATGTATTTGCCCAACAGCGGAAAGGAAAATTTCATCAAACAAATTATTAAAAAGATGGAAAAAGAAATCACAGATTCAATAATCATAGTAGGTGACTTTAATGCTCTGCAATCAGAGAAAGACAGATCACTGGGAAAGAAGCTAAGCAAACAGGGTATAGAGCTAAACAATGTAACTAGGCCTGAAAGATATTTATAGAGCTTTCCAGCAAACGCCAAAAAATTCACTTTCTTCTCAAGTTCACATGGATCATTTTCAAGAATAGACCACACGTTGGGACACAAGTCAAACGTGAGTAAATTCAAACACATAGCGATTATTTGGACGTATTTCTCAGACACCATGCCATAAAGCTGAAGATTAATAAAAGGACGACCAGAAAAGCAAGGGCAATAAATTGGAGGATGAATAATCACCTCCTTTGACATGAGTGGGTACAGGTCCAGATTAGAGAAGGTGTTAGGAAGTTTCTAGAAACTAATTAGAGTGAGAATACCATGTATCAAAACTTATGGGATACTGCAAAGGCAGTTATCAGAGGTAGCTTATATCAATAAATGCATATATGAAAAAAGAAGAGAGTTTTGTGACAGATATGTTATCACAAAACCTCCAACATCTAGAACAGAGTCAACAGAACAACCCCTCCAATAGCAAAAGAAAAGAAATAATAAAAATCAGGGCAGAGTTAAACCAGTGGAAAGACAAGAGAATGATGCAAAAGATAAATGTAGCAAAAAGCTGGTTCTATGAAAGGATCAACAGAATTGACAGACTGTTGGTGAATCTAACCAAGGAAAGGAAGGAGCAAACATAGCCAGGATGAGGGATGAAACAGAGGTAATTATAACAGACCCCAATGAGATTAAAAGGATAATCACAAAATACTATAAAAGACTGTATTCTAATGAATTCAGAAATGTGGAAGACATGGATAAATATGTGGACAAACAGTCCCTCCCTACATTATTTCAGACAGAGGTCAAGAACCTCAACAAACCTACAGCAAAAGAAGAAAAAGAGAGGGTCATCTAGAAGCTACCAACAAAAAAAGCCCCTGGACCAGATGGCTTCACAGCGGAATTCTAACAAACATTCAGGGAAGAGTTGACTCTGATTCTCCACAAAGTATTCCAGAGCATAGAAAAGGATGGCAAACTCCAAAACTCATTCTACGAAGCCAGCATAATGTTGATACACAAACAGGGCAAAGACCCCACAGTACAGAGAACTACAGACCAATATCTCTAATGAACATAGATGCAAAAATCCTTAACAAATTATTGGCCAACAGAAAACAAAAGTATATAAAACATATCATCAACCACGACCAGATAGGATTCATCCCAGGGATGCAGGGATGGTTTAACATCCGCAGCAAAAGCATTTGACAACATTCAACACCCATTCCTACTTAAGACACTCACGAAGATAGGAACGGAAGGTAAATTCCTCAAGCTAATACAAATATCTATGAAAAGTCAACAGCCAACATCATAGTCAATGGACAAAAGACAAAAGCAATCCCACTGAAAAAGGGTACAAGACAAGGATGCCCCTTGTCCCAAATTCTATTCAACATTGCACTGGAGGTTCTATCTAACAACGTAAGACAGCAGAAAGATATTAAAGGTATCCAAATGGTAGAGGAGGAGGTGAAACTATCGCTATTTACACACGACATGATCCTATATATTGAAAACCCCCAAAAGCTCCACAACAGGAGTACTTACAGTGATAGAGGAATATGAAAGGGTGGCGTGATACGAAGTCAGTTGGTTTGCTATACACATTGGACAGGACCATGGAAGAGAAGATCAAGAAGGCAGTACCCTTCACAGTAGTCAAGAACAAACTGAAATACCTAGGAATATATTTAACAAAAAACTAAAGACCTATACAAAGTAAACTACAAGACCCTACTCTACAGGAAATCAAAAGTGACCTCCACAAATGGAAGAACATTCCATGCTCGTGGATTGAAAGGCTCAACATAGTATGGTCCCAAACCATCAGGACCATCAAGGAAGGAATTGGGACAAACCTAAGATCATTGCCCCAGGGAATTCATAGGCTCACTGCAATAGGGAAGGATACATACACAGGTGAAATGGAAATCAACAAATGGGATTTAATATGAATAAAACACCTGTGCACCTCGAAAGACTTCACCAAGAGGGTGACAAGGCAACCCACAGACTGGGAGAGGATTTTTAGTAATGATACATTAGACAAAGGGCTCATTACTAAAATTGACAACACCCTCATGGCCTGCAAAAAGAGGAAAATAGTTAACCCCCTAAGGAAGTGGGCAAAAGATCTGAAAAGAACTTTCACTAGGGAGGAGACCCATATGGCCAGCAAACATATGAGAAAGTGTTTCCGTTCATTAGCCATAAGAGAAATGCAAATTAAAACAACCATGAGATACCACCTAACACCCTTGCAGTTTAGGTCAAATCAGAAAATCAGGGAGCAACAAATGTTGGAGGGGATGTGATGAAATAGGAACACTCCTCCACTGCTTGTGGTGATGTAGATATGTACAGCCACTGTGGAAAGTAATCTGGCGATACTTAAAGAAAATGGAAAATTTATCTACCTTATGACCCAGCCATCCCTCTACTGGGCATATACCTAGAGGAAGTAAGAAATAAAACACAACCAGTCATCTGTGCTCCAGTGCTTCTTGCAGCGCAATTTACAATTGCAAAAGCTTGGAAACAGCCTAAGTTTCCATCGGTAGACGAGTGGATTAGTAAACTCTCCCACGTACACACAATGGAGTACTATGCAGCACTGAAAAGCACAGACAATCACATAAAACACGTCATTTCATGGGAAGAGTTGGAAGGAATTATGTTAAACGAAGTAAGTCAATCTCAAAAAGACAAGAATAACGTGAGTCCCCTGAAGTAAGTACAATCAGCACAGCAGGAATCGAAGAAAATACCTCATCTCACAACACATGGGTGGAAGCATAGGCAGTCGGGGGGAGTTCAGACCAAACCCAGGGAGGTACATGTGAGTCCAACGTAAAGAAGGGGAAAGGGGAAAGGAGGAGGGAGAATGCATGTAGGGGAGAAACTGAGATGATGACATGGAGGGAACAAGGCACTAACTCACCCAGGGTAGAGTATTGGTTGTGTCTCCACAGAATTGGACTGTGCATACAGGCCCCACCATGACACGACAAACCAGGAGGGCAATGTAACATGTGGAGGAATCCATGAAAAGACTGGATTACAGGGCTGGCCCCAACCAGAACCAGCCTGGACCCCACCCTGGAAGTGTGTTCCAAAGAGAATGACACTAAATCTTCTGGTGGGGGAAGGAACCAAACTAGCATCCCCAGAAGGAAGCAAACCAAGAAGGGAAAAAGTGAAAGGGGCAGTCAGCCTAGACTCTATATGGGCACGCCAAGCCCAGAGCATGAGGTCCCTGCATGGAGCTGGTGGGGCACAGAGAGGATTGTGGGACTACCAAGAGCACAAGAAATGTTGCCCCCTAACTGGAGCATATGGAGACGGGACAATAATGGGGACACACGGTGGGGAGACAGTCTGGGAATAGTGCAAAACAGATCAGTAATTGCAGTAAAGCTGAGCACAGAGCCCCTGAAGAGCCCCAAGAATGGACTTCAGATGAAGAGGAGCAGCCCCCAATTCCCCCTCAGGACCAGGGGGGCAGGACCCATAGGGACCACAAACAGATCTGGAACCTATTGAGAGTCTTTTTTCTTTTCTCTCATCTTTTTCTTTTCCTTTTTCTTTCTTCAATCGTAGGTTTTCTTATTGTTTGGACTAGGACATGGATAGATTGTCTAATTATATGGGTTGGACCATGGGAGGGAAGCCCAGGGAGAAGGCAATGGGACCAATCACCCCAGAAGGTAGAGAGGCAAGAAGGAGGTAGGGAGAAAGGGGTGGTGAGTGGATGGCGTCATGGACAGGGGAACAACTAGGAAAGCGGAACCCGCATCTAGCAGAGGGTAGAGGTCCTGTGAGTATTAGAGCAACACCAAGCTAGTGGAGAGGAAGCAGTAAGAGGTGGAAGAAAGGGGAAAGTGATGGCGGGGCAGTAGGAGGCGAAAGGAAACAGAGGCAAGCTCTAGGAAGCAAAGGCATAGATAGGGAGATTAACAGAGGTGTGCACTTATGCAAATAAATTAATCCATAACAATAGTGGTATGGGCCTATGTACATATATTTATAAGGCAATACACTGAGGCTTCAGACGGGCCTTGGCCCTTGGCTCATACCTCCCCTCAATACAAGAACATATTGTTCTAAGGAATTGGCATTCTCTGTTGCTCACCCCGCCCTCTACACCATCGCTAAAGACAAAACGGGTGCATAAGCAGACATGGTGGAGACAGAGGATGGTGCCCGGCTATTAAAAGATATAATGTCTGGGGTCTTCAAGGCTTGAAGTTAAACAGTGAAGCAACAAGCCACATTGAAGAAGCACACCAGCCAGTGCGGTTGGGGGGTGTTGACATTGGGCAACGGGTGACAGAAGATTCACAATGAACAATAAACAAACAAAATGCATTGGTGATAATGGAGGGGGCGTTGAAGCGGATACCCAAAGCCCATCTATGGACAATGGAGCCTCCCCCACAGAGGGGTCGCAGGGAGGGGGTGAGTCAATCAGGGTGCAGTAGATCACTAATGGATCATGCAATACACCTGTTTCAGGGAGGCCTCTTCATCCCTGCTATCACGACCTCAATGCTGCCTCCCAATCTAGACTCGACAGGAGCATGTATGTAGGTGTAGGCAAGAGATAAAACTCACAACACCTGGAACCCAGGAACAGGAATAGGAATAGAAACACCAAAAGGGTAGGGGGAAGGGGGAGAGAAGTGGGGAGGGAGGGAAGCACAGATCACAATAACATAACCATACACCCTCAGTCAGGGGGAAGAACAGCAGAAACCAGAGGGGAAGGGAGACGGCGGTCAGAGTGAGCTTTGAAAATAATTCATAATCTACAATCCCAAGAGGGGGGAGGAGGAAGGGGAAAAAGGAGGAGCTGATCCCAAGGGCTCAATGGAAAGTAAATGTCTAGAAAAGACGATGGGATATATGTACTAATATGTCAGATACAATTGATGTATAGTTTGTAACAAGACTTGTAAGAGCCCCCAATAAAATGGGGGAAAATAATAAAATAAAATGTTGAAAAGCCACTCCCCCCACCCCCCAAAAAAAAGATGCGGTTTTTGCTCCCATAAAGAGTTACAGGCTTGGGTTTCTGATTCGGGAGTGAGTTTGGCTTTGAGAGTTTCGACCTTTCTCCAGGGCTTAGTTGCTCTACATGGAGGGTATTTTAGTGCCTGGCTACTTTGTAAGATGGTCCTTCTTACCATCTTTCAGAGTGAGAACATTCCTACTGATTGAGCTGAAAAGGAATTTTTCCTCCACATGTTTGAAATGGATTTGTATGCCACAGTCCATTTCTGTTTCGCTTTTCCTCCTTCTTTTGTTAGCCACTGAGACTAATATTTAGGTCCAAAGGGTAAAGAATATGGAGGGATTTTTTTTTAAAGAAACGCACTCTATGTAGTTACACAGTCAATTCAACTAATTAAATTGGCACCAATATGCCATTAAACCCCACATAAATGTGGTTCTCTTTCCCTACCCATCCTCCTTCTTCCTCTTTAATAGCCTATCCCTCCCCTCTCCCTCATCCCTGGCCTCCTAGTAGTCATCAAAGTTTTATCTTTTGTGGGAGATAACAACTGCTCCCCCTCACTTTGTTTTTCATCAGAATAATGGTGCTATTAAATACTTACCTTTGCAAAATGGACTAAATTTGCTATAGATAATGTTCTCAAATTTTGTCCATGTCTTACAGTGTTTAAGAGAGTTGTCCTTCTTTTACTGCTACATAATATGCCATTGTATTATGTACTAGTGTTTGTTTAACCATTTTATCATAATCAGAGTTTTCAGTTGTCCCCATGTTTTTCCTATAATGAAAATTGTTGCAATAAACATAGGTGTGAATATGTCTGGTCATGTGGTATTCTTTAGTTCTTTAGAGCTTAGACTCTGTAGAGAGATTGCTGGATCATAAGGTACTTGGATTTGCATTTGTGTAAGGATGTGCAATACTGATTTCCATAGTGGTTGTATAATTCCATAGTCCCATCAGCAATGGAAAAGCATTCTGGCCTCTCCACATCCTCTCTAGCATTTATTATTTTCTGTTTTATTGAACTTTGGTAAAAGTGTTGGTGTGAGGTGGCATCTCATTGTTGTTTTAATTTGCATTTCTCTTATTGCTAATGAACTCGAACAATTCTTCAGATGGTTGGTTGCCACTGGATGTCATCTTTGGTAAATTGTCTATTCATGTCTTGTGCCCATTTTTTGATTGAGCTATTTATATTTTTCTTATTAAGAAAAATATAGTTGTAGTTTTCTATAGGTTTTGGAGATGAGCCCTTTCTTTGATGTAATGAAAAGGAATGTTTACTGTCAGGGAGAAGACTGCTACATTTTGGATTGCCTACAAACGAAATCTTAAAGTTGTGTTATATTTCTTGTATTTTGATCAACAACAGGGTAGCTCTCTTATTCCCTTCTTCAAGGCCAGCTACAACAATAGAACAAAACACTGCCCTGTCCGGCACCATCCCCATAATCATTGTTATATTGGAGCAGCCCATTGTTGCAGCCACTGTGTCAACTCATCTTGTTAAAGGTTTTCTTCTTTTTCACTGACCTTTTACTTTACCAAGCATGATGTCCTTTTCCAGGGACTGGTCTCTCCTGACAACATGGCCAAAGTATGTAAGAAGAAGACTCACCATCCTTGCCTCTAAGGAGCCCTTTGGCTATACTTCTTTCCAGAAAGATATATCTGTTTTCTGGAAGTCCATGATATATTAAATATTCTTCATCAACACCAAAATAGTAACATCGATTCTTCTCTAGTCTTTCCTAGCCATTGTCTAACGTTTTCATCATTTCATATGCATGCACAAGTACATGGCTTGGATCAGGTGCACCTTAGTCCTTAAAGGAACACCAATGTCTTTGACTTCTTTAAAGAGGTCTTATGCAGCAGATTTGCCTGATGCAAAATATAGGTACAGAAAGAAGTAAATAATCATGGTTAACATTGCTTGTGGTTATTTAAAATTCCCCTTGCTCCCACCAAATTCTTTGACACTCCTTTCAAAAGGTGGAGTCTAATGCCCTCTGAGGTATTGCTGGTTTAGTGGTTGAAATTTCTATGCAAAAGACCTGGGTTCAATTCCTAGACAACGCACCCCATCCACTGTTACTACCTGTCTGCAGCAAAGGCTAGCATGTGTTGCTGGGATGTTGAACAGGTATCAACTATCAGACGAAGATAGACTAGGAAGAAAGGCCTGGTGGTCTACATCTGAAAATCAGGCCATAAAAAGCAACCACATGATCTCAATCAATCATGGGGATGGCAGCATGAGTGGCAGCGTTGCAGACTGCTGTGCATAGGGTTCCTGTGATTCAGGACCAACTCTATGGCAGCTAACAACAACAACAGTGCTCCTCTTCCTCAGTGAGGTGAATGTATTGAATCCTTCCTAATTGATACAAAGTAACCTGGTAAAATGCTCTGGGCCAGACAGCTGAAGTCATCCTAATGTCTTTCTAGATATTTCTGGGGCAATCCAACAGCCACATGGTGAGGGCTGCCCAGCAGGCCTCAGACACAGCTGTGAGAGCTACTCACTGCCCACCCAGACCTGCCCCCATCGTTGCAGCTCTATGAGACCCCAAGCCAGCTGCAGTACCCCCCTCCCCTGCCCCCACCCATGGCCTGTCCTGCAGAAATAACCAGCTCAGAATTTCTCATTGTTTTCTGTTTTCAATGTTTCAGGGAATTTCACACATCTTGGTCTATAAGTAACACAGCGCTTAACCCTTATGCCCGGCCATTGCTGCCCTTGCCAGGCCTGTTACACCCAATGAGATGCTGTTGGAGCCTGCTCCCCAGGGCATAGCAAATGCCTAGCCAGTCATCCAGAGGAGGTAGCAAATCTCCGTGGTGAACTGTGAATAGCAGGAGAGCGCGGCTTCTGAACTGCCCATGTGGGGCTATGTGCAAAGGAGATAAGATACGTCCGAGGATTGGGACACAAGTCAGATGACACCTCCCCTATCTCTTAGGCTCCTCCTTGGGGCCAGCTAAGGGAGGAGAAGCCACACAAAGGCTTTACCAGTGTGAAAATAATTACATTTATTGTGACTGGGTGGACAGAGCAGATGTATTTCCCCTTTAACAGTTCAGACACACCTGGTTTCATGTCTCTGAGGACCATCCCACCATAGAGATCCCCTCCTCCCACCTCCTCTCTGCGCTTCCTGTCCCTACCCTTTCTTCTCTCCTAGCCCTGCTCAACTTGGTCCGGGGGTTGCTGCTGCCCTTTGGATCGCCAAGGTTGATGACCCAAAGGTCTGTGTTTCTCCCTAGAGTGACTCTTCTCTTTACCGATGTGTCTGTTGTTTGGCAGAAAACTGAGCCACAGCGGTGAGCTGAGTCCCAGACCTCACAGGTTACAAAGGCCATGGTCCCAGGGCTTCCACCAGTCTCCAAGCGACCTTTCTTTATAGTCATTTTGAATTTTGTTCCACATGTTTCTCCACCTCTATCTATGGTCTTTTAATGAGATCCTTTTCTGAGTGGTTGGTCGTGGTAGATGGGCACCATCTAGTTATTCTGCTCTCAGGATTGGAACTGAAGCTTGCATGGTCCATTAGCCCACAGACTCATTGCTTTCACGTCTTTGACTCATTGTTTCCACCTGTCTTTGATTTGCCATCACTCTTCAGAGCTTCAGATGGGAGAGACCAATTAATGTAAAGAGTCTTTGAGGTCACAGTCCCTGCTCACCAAAGCAGGATGTAAAATAGTGTTTTGGGGGACTCTGCTATGCCTACTGGACGTGGTGTCCCTGGAGGTTATGATCCTGAGTCCCCAGGCAGAGGAATCCGCTATTTCCTTTTACTTTTCTCCTTTCCAAGAAGGAAAAAACCTATAAATAGTCCCAGGTCTGTCTGCTGACCCTTCTGGCTGTTTTTCTAATCGGATCTGGTGAAGCGCCATGCTCAGTCCACTGATTTTGAAGTCTTTTTTCAGGATTCCTTGGGGACTTCATTGCTTTGCTCACCCTGGCTGCTTTGTTTGCTCCCTTCCTGTTTTGCTCCAGGGTAGGGGTGAGGGATGTCAGACCTGGCACAATACACACACTGTGTCTCCAGTGCTGTCTCCTGTAGCAACCTGGGTCAGTGAGGGGGCATCATGTCTCCTGGTGGGGCCTGGCCCATGGTCTTCTCTCTGCATTGGTTGATCCAAGCAGGAACGGTGTCCTCCAGGCTTGGTGAGCCAGGTTGCACTCTCTCTCTTTCTCTTTCCCTCTTAGTTTGCTCCCATGTGGTCTGCGCAGACTCACCACTCTCGCTGGGCTGTATCGTCAGTGTGTCAGTGTTGTTCCCTGTAGTGCATTCTTCCGGGGAGGGGGTCGACATAGCTGGGACTGAGGCCTGCTCTGCAGAGCTTTCTGTTAGCTTGCTAATTCATGCTGGTATGTTTCCCTCAAGGCTTGGTGTCCCAGGTTGAAGTCTGGTCACTTTTTCTCTTTCCTGTGAAGACATGAACAATACCTCCCCCTGCTGGGTTAGTACCCTCCTACTGTCCACATCCTCCTTCCACCCACCCCCTTTTCGTCCCTCTTTTCATTGGCTGAGACACAAACAATACCCGTCCCTTGGGTGGTCAGTGCCCTATTGCCTATCCACGTCCTCGTTTTTTTTTTCTTTCCCTGTCCCCTCCTTTTTAGTTGACTGCCATACGCATCCCTGGGTTGGGTTTGACCCCTGCCAGAATGCCTGGACCTTGTCCCAGGAATTTATGCATTTGGTAGCTTTTTCTCTATGCCCCTTGTGCTTTTTAAACTTACCTCAGTGGACTCATGTTGTACTTGTCCTTTTTTTTTTGCTTGGCTTACTTCACTTAGCATCATTTCCTCCAACTCTTCCAATGGGATGATGTGCTTCATGTATTCATTACTGCTTTTTAGTTTTTTAATCTATTCATCAGTTCATGGACATTTAGGCTGTTTCCAATTCTTTGCAATTGTGAACTGTGCTTCGTGAACATTGTCTGTTTCTTACTTCTTTTGGTTATATGTCCAGTAGGGGGATTGCTGGGTCAAATGGTAACTTATTTTCCATTAGTTTTAGGTATCACCATATCGATTTCCATAATGTTTGCACCTACCTACAGAACCACCAGCCGTGGATGAGAGGTCCTATCTCACCACATCCCCTTCAGAACTTGCTGCTTTCTGACTTTTTGAATTGGGCTATCTTTGAGGGTGTTAGGTGGTATCTCATAGTTGTTTTAATTTGAGTTTCCCTTATGGCTAATGATCAGGAACATTTTCTCATATGTTTGTTGGCCATTTGGATTTCCTCCCTTGTGAAACATCTGTTCAGGTCTTTTGCCCATCTCATCAATGGGTTATTTGTTTTTGTCTTATTGTAGGTTAACAGAGTGTTGTAGATTTAGTAATAAGGCTTTAGTCTGATGTGTTAATGCTAAAGATGTTTTCCCAGTCTGTGAGCTGGCTCTCTTACTACTCTCTTGGTGAAGACTTTTGATGTACACAAGTGTTTTACCTTCAGTATATCCCACTTGTCAATTTGTGCTTCCTCTGTATTTGTGTCCTTCCCTATTTCTGATAGCCTATGTATTTCCTGCACTAATTTTCCTAGGTTGTCCCAATTCCCTCATTGATGCCTAATATGATTTGGAGTTTTACATAGAGGTCTGTGATCCACCTTGAGTTTATTCTTGTGCATGGGTGAGGTAAGGGTCTTGCTTCATTTTTCTGCAGGTAGATATCCATTTTTTCCAGCACCACTTGTTGAAGAGGGCATGTTTCCCATTTCACATTTTTTAGGCCCTTATCAATGATCAGTTGTTTGTATGCTGATGATTTCGTTTCTGGGTTTTCAGTTCTTTTCCATTGGTCTGAATATCTATCATCATACCAGTAGCATGCTGTTTTGACCACCATAACTGTATAGTAGGTGATAAAGCAAGCCCTACAACGTTGTTCTTCTTCGGGAGTTCTCTGCTAATTCTGGGCTTCTTCTCTCTCCATATGAAGTTGGTATCAGGATAATATTAAACTTGTATAGTGCCTTGGGCAGGACAGACATCTTAACTATTTAAGTCTTCTGATCCATGAGCATGGAATATCCTATGGAGATCACTCTTGGTTTCTTGTAGTAGTGTTCTGTAGTTCTCCTCATACAAATCTTTTGGGGGTTTTTTGTTGGGTATCATCCCTAGATATTTCACTATGTGCTTGGCTATTGTTAACGATACTATCTTTTTGATCTCCTCTTCTGTAGATTTGTCCAATGTATATGGCAGTCTGAAAGCCTTCTGTTTGTTGATCTCATATCCTGCCACTCTGCTATATTCCTCTATCACCTCCAGCACTCCTCTTGTGGAGCTTTTGAGGTTTCCATATATGAAATCATATCATCTATGAATAAGGATAATGTCAACTCTTATTCCCCCATATGAATACTTTTAATGTCTTTCCTTTGCCTTGTGTTGTTAGCTAGGACCTCCAGTACAATGTTAAATAGAAGGGACAAAGGGCAACCTTGTCTGGTCCCCTTTTTCAGTAGAATTGTTTTAGTCCTTTCCCCATTGACTATGGCATTGGATGTTGGCTCTTCATATATTGCTTGTATTATTTTGAGGAATTTTCCTTCCATTCCTATCTTCTTGAGTGTCTTAAACAGTAATGGGTGTTGGATGTTGAATGCTTTTTTCTGCATCTATTGATATTATCATGTGGTTTCTATTCCTTTTCTTATCATTGTGATGAATAATACTGATGGACATTTGGATGTTGGACCATCCCTGCATCCCTGAAATGAATCCCACTTGGTCATGGTGAATTATTTGTTTTATAAAATTTTGTATTCTATTGGCCAGTAATTTATTAAGGACTTTTGCATTGATGATCATTAGCGATATTGGTCTGTATTTCTCAGTTCTTGTGGGATATTTGCCCACTTTAGATATCAGTGTTATGCTAGCTTCATAGAAAGAGTTTGGGAGTTTGCCATCTTTTTGTATGCTCTTGAAAAGTTTGTGTAGGATTGGTGTCAGTTCTTCCCTGAAAGCTTGGTAGAATTCTCCTATGAAGGCATCTGGCCCGGGGGATTTTTAAATTGCTATTTCCTTGATAACCTTGTCTATTTCCTTGATTTCTATGACTCTGTTGAGATTCTTGACGTCCATCTGGGATAGTCTAGTTATTCCAAGTATTTTTCCATGTCTTCCAAGTTGTTGAATTCATTGGACTACAGGTTTTCATAGTATTGTGTGATTATCCTTTTGATTTCATTAGGGTCTGTTGTAATTTCCCCTATTTCATCCCTCATCGTGACTATTGAGATTTGTCCCTTTCTTTCTTTGGTTAAGTTTGCCAGTGGTCTATCGATTCTGATCATCCTTTCAAAGAACCAGCTTTTTACTGCATTGGTTTTTTGCATGGTTTTCTTGTTTTCCCACTTATTTCTGCCCTAATTTTTATAATCTCTTTTCTTTTGCTATTAGTAGGATTGTCCTGCTGACTCTGCTCTAATTGCTGAAGGTTTTGTGCCAGTGTATCAATCATAAGTCTCTCTTCCTTTTTCATGTGTGCATTTATGGCTATCAAACATCCTCTGATAACTGCTTTTCTTGTGTCCCCATATTCTCATTCTCATTGGTTCCTATTAACTTCCTGATTTTATCTCTGAACTGGGTCAATACCCACTCATTTTTCAGTAGAGATTTTATTCATCTCCAATTGTTTGCCCTTTAAAATAAATTCCTCCCTTTGTTAATTTCCAGTCTTATGGCATAGTGATCCAAGAGGGAGGTCTGAGTGACCTCTATGTGTTTGAATTTACATAGGCTTGACTTGTGTCTATACATGTGGTCTATCTTCGAATATGTGCCACGTGGGCTTGCTTTTTTTTGCATTTGGATGGAGAGTTCTGAAAATGTCTGTTGGGTCAAGTCACCTAATTGTAGAGTTTAGTTCTGTAGCTTCTTTGTTAAGCTTCTTTCCCTGTGATCTGCCTTTCTCAGAGAGCATTGTATTAGAGTCACCTACTATGATTGTTAAGTCTGTGGTTTCTTTTTTCATGTTTTGGAACATTTGATTGATGAATTTTGCCGGTCTCTTATTGGATGCTTAAATGTTTATTACAGCATATTTTTTGAAGAGCTCTGGTGGTGCAGTGGTTATACTGTGATCAGCACACTTGACAGTTTGAAACCACCAGCAGCTCTGCAGGAGAAAGGCTGGCCCTGAGATTAGCCTGTCTGTTAGTCTGGGTAGACTAGATAAACAAAATTCATAAACACTCATATTTTATGAGAGAGTTTTATATGAAGGGTAACTGTACATTAAGCATCCCAACCCAGTCTAGTACCAGCCCATAAGTCCGACATTAGCCCATATGTTCAACATTGATCTACAAAGTCCTCCTCAAACTTACAAAACACATGCAATGATGCTGAATGCAGGAGGAAAGCTGAATCAATGAGCGTGTAAGCATCTCAGCACTGGCAGGGATCTCCACGTGGCTTTTCCAGCACTGAGTGCTGCATCAGGGTAGGTCCATGTGACTTCTCCTCAGGGATGTCTCACAGGAAGTGAGTCTTGCCAGCTGAGGCAGAGAACTAACTAAGGCAGCTGCAACTGGTCCAACCATCAGAGAATGAAAGACCAGACAGGCGAAGCTTGCTGAGCCATTTATGTTTCTGCCCTTCAATTAAAATACCCTTCAGTTAATCCCACATGTGTTCATTGGCCAGGTTGGCACAATAAACCTTAACTATCACACCATGTGTTCCAGTACATCTCATTCTAGTCCTTCTCTGGGGTTTCATTTTGAATGCTGAGAGATGTGGGGAACAAGGAGAAAGGGGAAAGAGAGGGAGATTAAAGACAGGGGAGGGGGAGAGAAACACCTCCATGCAGATCTCAAGCATTGCGTGGTGAGGACTTGGAGCTGCCAGCAGTCATTCATCCCTCCATGTAGAGAGAGCCATGCCCAGAAGGAAGCAGAGAGATGGAAATAAATTGGAAACCCAGCTGCATGGGAGGACAGAATATGAACGCCTGGATCCAGCAATGCCTGAAGACTTCTCATTTTGTTTCAACTACCTTGAAACACCCACCCCACCTCCCATTGACTCACTCAAAAAGATTAATCAATCACTCAATGGTGAAGAAACTGTGAAGCTTGCCTGAGCCATGAACCTGCCAGTTAGGATTGGTGAGGTTGAATTTCTAGGTACTAGATGGCTGAGACCCATAGCTAGCCTACGGAAGTTCACTGGTGCCCTGGTGAACTCCCAGTTTTGTCCTCTGGAAACCATCCCCTGTAGGACCAATCTCCTAGTATGGCAAGAAGATGGAATCAGGCAATGTTTGTAAACAAGTCAGCCTAGGGTTCAGCTGCAGCAAGTTCCCCATCAGCAGGAGGGCTTCCCTCCCCTGCCTGACCTAGTTCTTCATCCCCATTTGGCCCCAGGCCCAGACCCTGGCCTATTTTAGGTACACCTCTTTTCTTCTTGCAGGAAAAAGAGGTCCGCTCCAGTTACCTGAAAACAGGGGGTTGTTTGTGAGGCAGAATTGGGAAGAGAAGAGTGGGCAGGTTGCAGAATAGAAAATTGTTGAGACTGGAGGGGTTGTTTGGAGACTGGATGTCAACAACTCCCAGAATGCATGGCAAGTTTTGAGGGGTTTTTGTTTTGCTTTGCTTTTTTGCAGGCTCAGTTTTGTTCAACTCAAGGGGAGGAAAGAGATGTTTCTGTGGCTGATCATTTAGGTTCAGGCTTTAAATGTTCTACAGGCTATTGGAAGAAGCCTTGGTGGTGTACTGGTTGATTCCTCATGGCTGCCAATCTAAAGATGGTCAGTTCAAACCTACCCACTGGCTGCTGTGCGGAAGACTTTCCTGGTGATCTGTTCCTGGGATGGCTCCAGCCTCAAAAACCGTAGGGACAGTTCTACTCTATCCTACATATGTACTATGAGTCAGGAAAAAAACAGCAAGACCACTGAGGCTATTGTGAGAAAGGAATTGTTGGATAGGGTAGGGATCAGGGATTTGTGGAGATACCAGGATTGTCATCCAAACCACAACACTTTGAGAAAGAAAAGGGGTAATCCTCATGAGGAGACCACTGAAGTAATGGGTGCCATCAAAGTGTGGTAAAGAAACCAGACAGTGCCTGCTCTTGTGAAAAATATCATCTGGGATCTTAAAGGCTTGTCTCAAAACAAGCAGCTATCTAAGCGAGGAGTTAGCTAAGTCCACACCAAAGAAGCACAACAGATTGTGTGATGGAAGGATTGTAAACAATATTATCTAAACTTAAAGTGGGGAGTAGTACTGGTGCCTAAATGCTGAACACTGGTTTGTAGAAAGCTACTAATCATAGTGGTAGCCCCAAATCCACTTACAGGGGCCCTACATGGGTGAGTCTCCATTGAATCCCAAATCCACATAGAATAAGAACAATAACAGCGCTAATACCAGACAAAAAACACTGTAAAGTGGATTTTAGCTGCTCTACTTAGGCTGGAATGCAACACCTTGTCATTTGATTTCCCTCCAGACCTAATATGATTTTATTCTAAATCTTTAATAATCTTTGCTTTCTCTTAGAGTCAGGTCTTTATCTTGTTTGGGGGCCCCTGTTTGTTGTTTGCCATTTTTTGTATGTTTATCTGTACAGGGAAACTAGGATGGGTGGATTTAGGATGATAGTAGCTGGATTGATAAGTGCCTGGGGGAACAGAAGAGGAGGTGGGGGAAATGAAGAGTCAACATCGATCGATAGAAGAAGGAAGAAATGTTCCAAAGTTCATTGTGGCGATGATGGCACAACCCTTCTTGATACTATTGAATGACTGAATTGTCTGTTGTTTACAGCCCAGTCAAAGGGCTCAAAGCCTCATGAGTAATGGCACATGGGTCTACACATATAAACAAGAATTCCCAGGGAGATTGTACCTGTGTCATCATAAAGACACTGAGATCTGGGGAGGAAGGTGAGTGGGGAAAAGCAGGCATCCTAGCTGGAGGGAGGTCCAGGAATATGACCACTGCCCAGGACAGTCCAAGTTCACGAGCCAAGCACAGGGAAGCTGGGAAGATGGCAAGCAGGTCCCCAGGAACCTGATGGTGCATAGTTTTCTTGCTGAAAATTTCACTCCTCTCCAACAAAGATCCTTGCGTGCCATGACTCTCCCAGAACAACCTAGGCTCTCATCCTGATCTTCCAAGAGCCGCTCTGCCTCCCACCTTGAGTAGTGTTGTTAGTTGTGGTCCAGTTGACTCTATATCATGGATGGGGCTCCCTCAGTTTTGCTGACCCCCTACTTTGCCAACTGTAATGTTGCAGTCTAGTGACTGGTCTTTCCTGATGTTGCATTCAAACCATTGATTCCAATCTCATGATCCCGGCTTCTTAGCAGCCCTTCCAAGCAGTGTGTTTGCCCTTCTGCTATTGAATACATTTCATTAACCTCCCCAACTTGGCTACATTATTATGTGATGAACCCATAGGAGACCTCACACCCCCACAGATGACTGAGAGGGACCCCACACAACAACAGTATTGTGAAGAGAAGAGTCAGATTGAGCATGACCTCTCCCCACCCTTCTGACCTGACTCAGTGTGCCAAGATCTCTCTGCCACATGAACTGGTGTGTTCAAAACATAATCCATATGAACCTCTTTCCCCTGCCCCACTTCCTCCAGCACCTTGATTCTGGGGACCATGCTACTCTCTGACCCTTTCCCTTGTCTTCCTAAAGCAATGTCGAACCCCCATCCTCAGCAGTGCTGTTTGTCACCCCTTGTGGCAGGTCTTAGCAACCTTGAAACAAGCTCCCTCTACTCTCCACAAGGCCCCTTGGGGGAATTATGGGCATCTGCATGGGACAGGCACCAATAAGCCAGTTGTCATTGAGCCAATCCCACTCATGCGACCTTATCAAAGAACTGTGCTCTATAGGGTCTTCTTTCTTTCTTTTCCCCCCCATTTTATTTAGAGCTCCACAGATATTTTAACAATCCATAGTTCCATTAGATCAAGCATGAATGTACAATTGTTGCCACCATCGTTTTCAAAACATTTTCTTTCTTCTTGCACTCTTTGGTATCAGCTCCCCTTTATCGCTCCCCCCCCACCCCCAAAAGAATCCTTGATATTATATCAAATATTATTATCTTGCACCATCCAATGTAACTGTTCACCTGCCATTTTGTTGTTCATTTCCCTCCAGTGGGGTTATATAATCATCAATGCTATCTTTTCTCCCTCCCCCTCTCTCTCCCTCCCCCCTGCTCCATAGGATTTTCAATGATGATTTTTAGGAAGAGGATCACCTCATCTTTCTTCCTAACCCCCACCACCTACCATTTGCCATTGAATCAATCCCAACTCATGGTGACTCCATGAGTGCAGAGTAGAACAGGTTCAGTAGGGTTTTCAATGACTGGATCTTTGGAAATAGACCACTAGCCTCTGAGGTACCTCTGGGTGCACTCAAACCTCCAGTCTCCTGGTTGGCGCATTCACTGCTGCACCACCTCCAGACTCCACCCACCCTGCTTTTATGTGGGGTCAGTGCTCCTGTTTTGTCCCTGTTTGGGGGACCTTCCTTGCTCTCCCTGCTTTCTTTGTGCTTTCTTAGGAACTGGCTCTACTCCCTGGCCCTAGTGGTGGAGCATGTGCCCTAGGCTAAGTCAATTAGCGTGTTCTTTCTTTCTGATCACTGATTGGTTGAGGCATGGGCCAGTCAGAAGGTGTTGTGTGGCTTGAGATTATGAGTAGAGGCTGGATCTCCTTTCTGGTGCCCTGGGAGGGATGAAGGATCCCTGGTGGTGTAGTGGTTACAGATTGGGGTATGAGCTGCATGGTCGGAAGTTTGAAACCACCAGCAGCTCTGAGGAAGAGAATCTGGGCTTTCCACTCTTAAACAAGTACAGTTTTGAAACCCACAGGGGGTCACTGTGAGCCAGCACTGACTAAATGACCGTGAGTTTGTTTGTTTGGGCTTTTTTGTGGGGATGGGGAAGGGGGGATGAAGATAGAAAACGGGGCTGACAGCGTCACCATGTGTGAGGAATGTAAAACACGGAGTGCATCTCAGGGAAGAACTTGCTGAGATGTGGAGAAAGAAGCAACGTCCTTGTAATATCATTAGAGGCATTACATCACACTGCACCTGAAAGTCTGAGCTGTTCACAAACAAACCAAAATCAAACCCACTGCTGTCCATGAATTCCGACTCATGGTGACACTATCAAGAAAGAAAGGTTTCTTTAAGGGAGAGGATACGCTGGTGGGTTGGAAGTGCCAACTTTGTAGTGAGCAGCCCAATGCCTAACCCACAGCATCACCAGCAACTGTTCTTAAGTGCCAGCAAGTTGGCTCCGACTCATAGTGACCCTACGTACAACAGAATGACACAACATCAGCTCCTATGTCATCTTCACAATTGTCGCTCTGGTTGAGCCCATTGTTGCCACCGCTGTGTCCATCCATCTGGTTGAGGTCCTTCCTCTTTCCCACTGACTCTACCCTCCCAAGCATGGTGTCCTTTTCTTGCAACTTGGCTCTCTTGATGCCATGTCCAAAGACCGTGAGACCAAGTCTCAACACCCTCACATGTGGGGGAAGGTCAGCCCCACACAACTAATCGCAGGTTCCATAGGCGCACCTTTACGGTTAAAATATATAAAGAGGATAATAAAGCCATAGGGAATAAGGAGAGATAGAAGAGAGATTGAAAAAATGGAGTCAGACACATGTAATAGTAGCATGTTCACTTTAGCTCCTCTTGCTGGTACAGGGGAGGAAAGAGGGGGAGGGGGAGGGAACAGGGGAGCAAGGACCAGGGGAGAGAGGATGGGAGAGAGCACCGGGAGAGAGCTTCTTTATTGCTAGCCAAGGCTTATATGTCTTTGGGGGGGGGGGCAGCGTGCAACCACCCTAATCACAGGTAAAGGCATACATCACAGGAAGGGGTTGCCCTATAGGTGATACAGCAATGAGAGGGGGATGTTCTAGGGGTATACATGCAATAGGAAGGGGGGGGGGATTGGGGGTATACATGTGACAAAATGGGTGGATCCTAGATCCAGGGAGGCAGCCTAATTTAGGATGTCACTGAACAGGTTTGACGTGTTCTCTGGCTCTCCATGGAAGCAATTACTATCCTTATCAGTAGGGTGTGAGCCCCAGCTAGAGTGGACCTTCAGGGAGAATATCTCTAAGCATCTGACCTCCCACCACGTGCTGGCAAACAGCCTCTAATGTTTGGCCTATCTTGGGGGAGAGAAAGCTGGGGAAAGACTCTTTGTATCCCACACTCACCTCCAAGGCGCATTCTGGCTATACTTCTTCCGAGACAGATGCACTTGTTTGGCTGGCCGTCCACGGTACTTTCATCACGCTTTCGCAGTACCGTCATCTCGATGTATCCATTCAGGTTACGGGATCGGTCCATTCCCTTTTCTCAGGTCAGGCGCACCCCTACCTGTAATGAGAAGAGTCCACAAGTTACATGGGTTGCAGTAAAAAGGCTGAGACCAGCCTTCGGACAGTGTCATTTTCCCGGTTCCAGTGCCAACCTGTCCTCCCACCACCAGCCAAAGTTCACATATAGAATCCACTCCTGACGATCCCCTTGCAGAGGGGTCTCAGGGGGGGAGATGGGCCAGTCAGGGTGCGATGTAGCAACGATGAGAAATACAACTTTCCTCTGGTTCCTGAATGTTTCCTCCCCGCTCCCACTACCATGACTCGAATTCGACCTTGCAAGTCTGGCTAGACCAGAGGAGGTACACTAGTACAGATAGGAACTGGAAATCCAGGGAATCCAGGGCGGATGAGCCCTACAGGACCAGTGGTGTGAGTGGCAAAACAGGGAGGGTAAAGGGAGAATGGGTAGGAAAGAGGGAACCGATTACATGGAACTGTGTGTGACCTCCTCCCTGGGGGACAGACAACCAAAAAATGGGTGAAGGGAGACGTCGGACAGGGCAAGATATGACAAGATACCCATTTATAAACTATCAAGGGCTCATGAGGGAGGAGGGAGCAGGGAGGGAGGGGAAAAATGAGGACCTAATATCGGGGGTTTAAGTGGAGAGAAAATGTTTTGAGAAACGATGTTCAAATGCGCTTTACACAATTGATGTGTGTATGGATTGGGATAACAGTTGTATGAGCCCCTAATAAAATGTTAAAATAAATAAATAAATAATAAATAAAGCATTAAAGCCAAAAAAAAAACAAAACAACAGAATCCACTCCTGACAATCTGGAAAAGTAGGTCCAGTTTGGATTTGCAAGTCCCCTCTCCCCTCAGTGCAGTCTGTTGCCTAAATTGTTGCTTACATGGTATTTGGTGCTTCTTTATCTCCTTCTGCTCGGGGTCCTCAACTCCACCAATGCACCTAAGGCCCTGGCCCACCTCCTTGTGCTTGTCTTGCACCTTCCTGCCCTCCCTTTGGGATCCAGTCACACCAGGGCATTCACAGATGCTGTAGCTGATGCCAGATCTTCCTATTTGGGGGCCCATTGTGTTAGGCTGGGTTCTCTAGAGAAACAAACCAGTGACCCTAATCTACGTACAAGAAGGACCTTTATATCCATAAGCAACTTTACTTCCAGAAGATGCCCTAGCCCAGTCCAACTGAAGTCAATGCCAGCCAGGGCTCTCTTCCGACTTACGTAGCTGCAGGCCGATGACACAGAAGGGTGAAGTGGGAAGCAGGGAGATCACAGGTCGGTGAGCCGAGTCATGTGGATCCAAGGTTGGTGGAAGCATGGCAAGGTGCTGACAGCTCTCAGGGTCAGGTGGCCCACATGGGACCACACGGAAAGGAAAACACGAATCTCCATGAAGTCCCAGCAAGGAGGAAGGGGAAGTGACAGAGAGAGGCAATCCCTAATGTTTCTCACTCATTTACAAAAAGGCTCTGACACCAAGGGGGTGTCATCAGGCTGCAACCCAATGGATAGGTTGGGCCCTCCCTTTCCCAAGAGTGTCTGGTTGATATAAACCTTAACCATCACAGCCCAGGAGTCAGTGCCTCCTTGTCACAGCAAACACCTGTGACAAACCTGCCCCCCCATAAGGTTTTCGAGCCCACTGTATACATGTAATATTCAGAATCCACTCCAAAATGAGTAAAGTCATTTTTATTGTGAATTGGGTGATGGTTTGCAGAGCAGATGGATCCATTTTCCGTTCAATCATTCTGACACCTTTTGTTTCGTGGAATTAATTGCAACCCTCACACTGTAGCATCCCTCATCCGACAGCCTCCCTGGGTTTCCTGTTTCCATCCCTCCTTCTTTCCTAACGTTCTCCTTGGGCAAATGCTGCCCTTTCAATATCCAAGGGTTGATGATTCCAAGGTGTGTGTGTGTGCCCCCCTAGTGATACTGGTCCCCATCTGCCTGCCTATTTGGCTGAGTTCAACTCCAGACCTGAAAGGTGACTAAAGGCCATAGTCTTGGGGGTTCCACCCGTCTCTTTTTGACTAGTCACTTTGGTCATTTTTTTTTTGAATGATATTGAGTTTTGTTTCACATTGTTTTCCCACTCCATCCAAAACCAAACTAAACTCAAACTCGCTGCCATTGAGTTGATTCCAACTCAAAGGGAACCTCTACATGGTTTCTGAGACTTGATGGAAGCAGACAGCCTCATCCCTCTTTTGCAGAATTGCCAGTGGATTTGAACCACTGACCTTGTATTTAGCAGCCCAACACTTAACCCTCAGCACCACCAGGGCTCCTTCCAGTCTATCAAGGATTCTTTATTGTGATCCCTTTCAGAGCAGTTGGTAGTCGTCGCAGGGCATCATCATCTAGTTCTTCTGGTCTCAGGGTCACGAAGGCTGAGGTTCATGCAGTCCATTGGTCCATTGGACTAATTGCTTCCATGTGTCTTGGATTTCATCATTCGTCTTTCCTCCAAACAGGGATAGACCAATGTGAACTTATAATCTTTATGGATGTAGGTAGCCTGGTCTTTACCTCTGTATGTGTTGGGCTGCAATCTGAATGGTCAGCAGTTCGAAACCACCAGGAGCTCTGAGGGAGAAAAACTGGGCTTTCTACTCCTGTAAAGAATTACAGCCTTGCAGACCCACAGGGTATCACTATGAGTCAGCATTAATTGTATGGCAGTGAGTTTGGGTTGGTTTTTTTTTGTCCTTATCCTTTAAGTTTCCACTGAAAGATGAGAACTCCTCTGCCATTAATCTGGGTCAAGCTGCCCCAGGTCCTATTCCTACTGCACCCTGATGGAAGCAGACTGCACTATGCCTAGTCACAACTCATGGCAGTCTCAAAGGCCAGCTCATCTGGAATCATCAGCCATTCGATATCCAAAGGGCAGCATTTGCCCAAGGACAGAGTTCAGAGTGTTAGGAGAGAATGAAGGATGGAAACCAGAAACTCAGGGAGGAAGTGGGGTAAAGTAAGAGGTGTTACATTGAGGGGTGGCCATCTATCAGATGAAACAACATGGA
This sequence comes from Echinops telfairi, assembly GCF_000313985.2. Classification (NCBI taxonomy): domain Eukaryota; kingdom Metazoa; phylum Chordata; class Mammalia; order Afrosoricida; family Tenrecidae; genus Echinops; species Echinops telfairi. Next base: position 190,876 of record NW_022103926.1, read on the forward strand.
TGTGGATTGTTGCATGCAAAATCCATGATCTGCTCTGCAAACCTTCACCCAACAAGAAAACAACAACAGATATCTGGATGAATAAGTTCAGTGGGTACCCCGTGGTGCGGATGGGGGACAGAAGTCCAGAAAGGCAGTCTCATGCCCAGAATCACACAACAAAGCTGTGGCCAAGGGGGTGGGCCTTGAACCCAGATTATGGACATGGGGTGCCCTCCCTTCTCTTTTCCTGTGGATGGCCTGCTTCTGTTTACATCCCCAGGGATCTTGGCTGCAGCCCTAGGTGGCAGTGACATGAGCCCAGCTGGAAGCATGGACCACCTTCATCTCTGGTGGAGACCCTGTGTGGTGTGAGCTTGTGTGCTAATGGCTCTGAACAAGTGGTGGGAGAAAGCCCTGGCTGTGACCATCTCCCTTCCAGCGCCCTCTGGGGCCATGACTGGCAGATGCATTTCAGTTCCAATCCCAGATCTGCTACTTTCCAGCTGTGTGACATTGGGTGAGTCAACAAGGGTGCTGAGGACCTGTCTGAGTCTCCACTTGCCATCCAGTGAAACAGAAATGTTAATAGCCACAACTTTGTAAGGGAGTTGTAAGAATTGGATTTTAAAATGGTCATATGCATGTGGCAATGAGAGACCCAGAAGAAGCACTCAATTGGTGCCCCTTTGGCAGTGGCTTGGTATGTCTATCCAAGGAACAGTCTTTATGTTGCATAATGTCATACGTTTCATTGTTGACTCTGCTCTTGACAGAAGTCCCATCTGGGCTATAAACGTCACAAATCTCATTCACCAGTGAATTCCTGGAAGGGTGCTGAGGACATAAGAGGTATTCGATTTGTGGGTAGAAGGTTGGATAGATGGTCAGCTAGATGGATGGGTAGGTGGATGGATAAATGGGAAAGTGGGTGAATGGGTGAATAGACACCTGGGTGGGTGCATGGATAGACAGATGAGTAAGTGGGTGGATAGGTGTATAGGTGGCTGGTGAATGGACAGAAGAATGGATAGGGTGGTGGATGGATGAATGGGTGGGTGGATGAGTGGAGGGACAATTGGGTGGCTGGCTGGCTGGATGAAGTGAGTTGTCAAAAGAATCTAAGCATTTTTGGCATTGTTTTCTAACCTTTTATTGTGAGTTGGGAGAAGGTTTACAGAGATCATCAGTTTCCCATTCAATAATGGATGCATACTTTGGTTCGTGTTATTGATTGTAAACCCCACCATGGAGCACCCGACATCCCATTTCAACCCTGTATTTCCCATTCCTTCTCCTTGCCTGCATTCTGAACTTCTTCCTTGGGTCAATGCTGCCCTTCTGGTCTTAAAGACTTCATGGCACTAAGATGTGTGTCCTTCCCTAGTGTTATTGGTCCCCTTACAGACCTGTCTACTGTTTGGCTGAAAGCTGAGTCACAGGGTTAGTCCAGTTACAGACCTGAAGGGTAACTGAGGGCCATCATCGAGGTTCTACCAGTCTCCATCCAACATCCCCGGGGATCTTGGCTGCAGCCCTAGGTGGTCTTTTTTATGATTCAGAGTTTTGTTCTATATTCTTTCTTACACTATATCCATGACTCCCCCTACCCCCAATATGATCTCTTTCAGAGAAGTCAGCAGTGATACCCAGGTACCCTCTAGTTTTTCTGGTCTCAGGGACATGGAGGCTGGGATTTTGTCATCCATTGGACTGATAGTTTCCATACTGCTTTGATTTCCTTTATCCTGCTTAACTCCAAAATTGGGAAAGACCAACAGTTGCACCTTAGAGGTTTTAAGACACCCCCCCCTCAACTAGAGCCTTAGATTTTGAAGACCCCAAACGTCTGCACATGCCTCAAACCTCTCTCTCTCTCTCTCTCTCTCTCTCTCTCTCTCTTTCCTCTCAGTCCTCTGTATCCATGGAGCAGATAGCCCCTAAAGAACAATAGGAGGAATACATCATATTTTCCATGTGGAGGGGCAATTTTTAGTTTCTATGCTGCCAAGGTCAGAGTCCTGAACAACAAACCAAGCCTTTGCTTTTCCTTCTCGAGGAAAGAATTGGTCGCATCTGTGTGGGTAGCAGTGGACGTGGGTGTTCGTTTGTTTGGTTTCACAGCTCTTTGAGTCAGCCCTCTTGCCAGCAGGAGCCAGTGACCTTTCTTCTGAGCTGCAACGCTGCCAGCCAAGTCTGGGGAGGGCAATTCCCTCTGCTCCCAAGCTCTGTAGATGCTACCACTGATGTCCTCCTGAGCTGCAATGTCCCCACCGAGTTGCCTCTTGTAGCCAAATGTGTGCAAATGACGATGCTGCAGAAAGAGGAGTCACATGGGACTGGGTAGCAAGAGAAAAATGAAAACAAGCCAGCCATATGCAACGAGTCACATGAACCCCTGATGGCAGACCAGTGCCTTCCAGGTGACTGTGACTCAGGATGACCTTGTGCATGTCAGAAGAGAGCATCCTTGCAGGGGTTCATAGCTTGTTTTTCTTTTTCTAGGAAACAGGTGGCCAGGCCTTTCTTTTAAGTCACCTTTGGGTGGATCTGAACCTCCATACTTCCAGTTTGCAATGGGAAGTGTTAACTGTTCGCACTTTAGGACAACGCCAAAGAATCTTTGGTGGCTCTATTTTTGT
>NW_022103926.1:195382-196717 GCF_000313985.2 Echinops telfairi
TGCAGTTTGGTCTGGAGCAGCCTCCTTCCCCGCCCCCATACTCCGACGCCAAACCCATGTCCCAGCATCTGCTCAAACGCAGCCCAGTGTGTCCCAAAGAGAATGCATCACCTTTGCTCAAACCCAGGTGGCTCTCTGAACTGAGTTGCTAACCACAAGGTCAGCGGTTCGAACCCCCTGATACTCTGAGGAAGAAAGAGTTCCGGTCAAGATTGACAGTCTTGGAAACCCACAGGGGCCGTTCTACTGTGTCCTACAGGGGCGCTAGGGGTCAAAATTGACACGATGGCAATGAGTAAGCTAGCCCTCAGCCAGTTCCTACTCTGGCCCTGCCTCTATCCGGTCAAGTCTTCTTTCAGGAGTGCAAATCGAACCATGGGACCCCACTGCCACCCCTGCTTCATCCTCTTCCCCAGCCTCTTCCCTGGGCTCTTTGCAGGAAGGGTGGCCAAAAGGTCAAATGCTTGGTTACGGAGGGAAAAGTTGGCAGTTGCGATCCAGTTGCTGCTCTGTGGGAAAAAGACACGGTGGACTGCTCTCAGAAAGATTTACAGACAAGATAAACCTGTGGGTCAGTTCTACTCGTAGGCTCACTGGATGGCTTGAGTCAGAATCACCAATCTTCTGGCCAGTAGTAGAGCAGTTAACCATTGTGCCTTCAGGCCTCCTACTAACCAAATCTGGCCAATCTGCTTTCCACATTTAGCCACACACAGCCTATGCTTAGCCGATCCCCAGTTGACTCGTGGGCTGGCTAAATCCTTGTTACTGACGACCATGTTTTCTTTTTCTTCATTTTTTGCAGGGTGGCTGGTTAGGCATTGATAACTGATTGATACAGTATCTACCATGAGCAGAGATACCGTATATACTCAAGTATAAGCCAACCTGAATATCAGCCGAGGCACCTAATTTTACCACAAAAACTGCATAAAACATGTGCTGAAAAAAAGCTAGGCGTCTATACGAGTATACGCAGTAGTTCATTGTTGTGGTCAGCTGCTGTCAAGTTGACTCCGGCTCCTAGTGACCCCCTGTACAACACAAGGAAACACTGCCCTGTCCGGCACCACTCTCACAATTGTGACGTTTGAGCCCAGTGTCAGGTTGTTGCTTATGAGTGAGCTGTGAACCTGCTTACGAAGAAACTCAACCACATTTGAGCAAGGATGCTCTCAAGTGCCCTTGATGATCCCCTGTACTCTTCTGGCCAAAGCACAGTCCAGTCTTCCAAGAACAGCCTCATTGCCTCCCTCATTTAGACCTTCTACCTCTGGTAATATGGTCTGAGAAGGAGTCTTTTGTTTGTTTTTGTGCCCATGCCCATGCCCTCCC
>NW_022103926.1:197611-199170 GCF_000313985.2 Echinops telfairi
GGGCCGGGCATACATCATCCCTGGCCTAGAGGGCTAGCAGATCTTTGGAGGCGGGGATTCTTTGTTTGTGCCCATAGACATGTCCCAGGATCTCGAGTAGCACAATTATTAGGTGCTTGGCTGTTAAAGGAAAGATTGTTGATGCAGACCCGCTCAGAAGCTCCATGGGAGAAAGAGCTGGCAATCGCTCTCCTAAAGATGAAATGACAAAATCCTTGGCTATTGAGCCACATCCAACTCCCAGTGCGCATAGAACTGCCCCCATAGTTTCCAAGGCTCTCAATCTTTATGGAAGCAGACAGCTCCTCTCTCTCCCATGGTGCGGCTGGTGGGTTTGAACCACCAGCTGCTCAGTTAGTAGCCCGGTGCTTAACTCATGGCACCACATGGGCTCCTTCTGTAAGGAACTGTGGTTGTTGCTGTGGTTAGATGCTAAGAAGTCAGTGCTGACTCAAAGACACCCCCTCACCCCCACCCCCGTACATCAGAAATACTGCCTGGTCCTGGGACACAACAGCAACTTGCTTGTTACTCTTGATCCTATGGTCGCAGCTGCTGTGTCTATCCGGCTCAGGAAGGCTCTTCCTGCTTAGAAAACCCGATCTGGGAAGGGTGGTTCTGTTCCATCCTGGAGTTGCCATAGACTCCATGACACCCAGCAACAACAACTTGAAAGGCTCAATGAGCAGTGGGTGGAGGCAGTGAGTGTGTGTTGATGGCAATGAAACAACTGGGCTAAGGGTAAGAAGGCTGCTGGCACCACTGGCAGAATGTAACCAATGGCACTGCATGATACACAGTGAAAGTTTTGAATTGGCGTGTGTTTTATTTGGTGCATACATTTTTACCCCCAAGCCCCAATTTTTAAAATGGGTGAATGTGAGCCTTGCCACACTCACAGAAGGGCAGCTGGGAGGAGGACCAGAACTCCAGAGAGTTAGGGGACATGGTTTGGAACACTAGAGCTGGGTTTCCAGAACCTTCGTTCCAAGCTACCACTTTCTTCACAGGCCCTGGAGTAAGATACCTGGCCCCAGCCTGTCAGCGAAGGGCTCCTGAGAGAAGCACCAGGACCTATTAGGGAAGCTCAAAGCAGCTTAGCAAGAGATCTTCACAGCCACACTGGGGGTGCACACTTCTCATGTGGCAGTGGGGATACCAGGGATCTAGATGCTTGATGAACTTCCACTGGTGGGAGCCAAGGATATAGGTGCCCCCTTGGATGATGTGAATGGGACAAGTCTAGACAAGAAGACATCTGGGGCTCCCCTCTCAGTTCCCAGGAAGGAGTTTCAGAGATGGCCGGCCGTTCTAGGAAACTTGCCACTGGGAACTAGTTCAATCAAGTTGAGATTCAAGGACAGTCAGGGAACGAAAATGACCCAGATCACGCCTTTTGTGTTTCTTAAGTGCTGGTGAGTGGGCTCTGACTCACAGCGACCCCATGTGCAACAAATGAAACACCACATAGTCCTGGCCATCTTCATGATGCCTCTTATGTTCTAGCCCTTTGTTGGAGTCAGCGTGTCAATCCATCTCATGGAAGGTCTGCCTCCTTT
>NW_022103926.1:201274-202470 GCF_000313985.2 Echinops telfairi
TAAGAAGCATTCTGGTTGTACTTCTTCCAAGACAGTCTGTTTGTTCTTTTGACAGTGATTGGTACTTTCAAGATTCTTTACCAGACCCATGATTCATAATCTATTCTTCTACGGTCTTCCTTGTTCAATGTCCAACTTTCACATGCATAAGTGGTGACTGAAGATACCATGGCTTGGGTTAGACCCACCTTAGTCCTCAAAGTTGCATCTTATCCATCATCAAACAGAACATCTCAACATTTATCCTGAAGTCCAGTGCTGTCTGTGATAATGATAATATCCACACATCAACAAAAATGCCCAGTTAATCTGACTGTTGTTCAAATTTACCCACCAATCCCTAATGCCAAAGAGAAAGAAATCGAAGATTTTAATCAATGCCTGCGATCAATTTTTCAACTTGCATTGATAATTATCATTGGTAATTGAAATGTGAGAGTTGAAAACAAAGGAGGCTTGATGGGAAAATATGGCCTTGGGATAGGAATGACACTGGCATGATGGGGTTTTACCGATACCTCTGTTCATCATCACAAAGGGTGACTCTACATATGGGCTTGACCAGAGGGGATGCAAAGGAATCAGACTTCATCTGTGGGAAGAGGCCATAGAGACACTCAGTATCATTAGTCAGAACAAATAGACAGCCAGACAGCCAATAGATCATCTATAACACATATGCAAATTGAAGCTGCAGAAAATTAAAACAAGTTCACAAAAGCCCGATAGTGACCTTAAGGATGTACCACTTGAATTTAGAGATCATCTCAAGAATAAATGGGATGCTTTGAACACTAATGAACCTGAGGAGTTATTGGATGAGAGTAAGGACAGTGTACATGAAGAAAGCAAAAGGTTATTAAACTAAACTAAACTAAACAAAACAAAAAACAGGAAAGAGAGAAGATCCATGTGGGTGCCAGAAGAGACTCTGAATCCTGCTTTAAACCTACAGCTAAAGTGAAAGGAAGAAAAAATGACATGAAAAGACCTATCCAGAAGCTTCCACAGCAGACTCAAGGAGGCAAAGCACATATTACAGTGAAATGTGCAAGTATCTGGAGCCAGAAAACCCAAAGGGACGAACAGGTTGGGCATTTCTCAAGGTGAGAGAACTGAAGAAAATGATCAAGCCTGGAATTAGAGTCTTCAAGGAGTCTATAAGCAAAACATTGAATGATGCAGGAAGTTTCTTC
>NW_022103926.1:204693-205576 GCF_000313985.2 Echinops telfairi
GCGGGGGGTGGGGGGCAGGCCGGTTCCCCTGGAATCTCACAGGGCCTTGTATTTTGACAAGTGGCAGTGAGGCAGTGCTAGCTTCTTAGCTAGGTCAGCCAAAGCCATGCTGCCTTTGCCAAGGTCCCTTGGACCATTCCTCCTTACAGTATAGTCACCATGTGTGAGAATCCCAAGCTCTCCAGTTGACAGACTATACTGAATCTGCACTCTGAGTTATTCCAATTGAGAAGCTTCCAGAAAATCCCCAGCTATTTTAGTCTTCCCAATGGGGTTCCCAGACAGGAGCAGAACCACATGGGACAGCTTCTGACCATGTAAGGTCCTGGGCTGAGACCTAGTGGGACTGACTGCATAGAAATGCATCAGGTCAGGTCTCCAGGTAAAGAGCTGGTATCAGGTGCACTGTACAGTGGAGGAAACAGAAGAATGGAGAAGTTGAGTCACTTGCCCTAGGCTGTGCAGTGCTAAAGGGTGGAACTGGAGCTCCATTGTAGTCATTGTCCTTTTCTGCCTATTTCATCTTTGGGATTGGTTTGTCCTCACTTTGAAGCAAAGAGAAATACAGAGAAGTTCTATAACTTGTCTACTGCTGAGCATGCAGTAAATGCACACGATGGACTTCAAACCCAGGTCGTCTGGCTTCCACTGACCATCAAACCCCAAACCAAACCCATTGTCTTTGAGTAGTGTGTTAGACAGGGTTCTCTAGAGAAACAAAACTAGAATACTAATAATTATATATATATATATATGGCTAGACATATAACATAAGAAATAAACAGTTAATTAAATTATAAAGCAGTACAAATGACTCAGTGCAATTCACTCCTGTGAGACAGTTGTGAGACACTGGCAGTTCTTCAAGTCTTGAGGGCCACCA
>NW_022103926.1:206096-221361 GCF_000313985.2 Echinops telfairi
ACCAAGGCTCCTTTCTAAAATATGCCTCCAAATTTAAAATGATGAGGAGCGTGGTATCATTGAAGGTCAAGAGTTGGGAGAAGACCTTCACCTTCCTCCCCACCTTCTCAGAAACCCCTCCCTGCCTCTCTCTCTTCCTCCCCGCCCCATTCCTTCTCCAATACCAGCTTGAATTTCATCACCCTTGAAAGCATCAGGTTGTTTTGTAGCTGGAAACCGGGTCAGCTAGGCTCAGTTAAAATTCAGCTGCCTCTCCCTGACGAGGCAGAACCCAGTGCTGGGGAAATAGTTGGTCGATAACAGCCAAGGGGACAAGGCCAGCACAGGAAAATGAATTGTCAACAGATTGCTCACTGGGAGATGCTATATGGGCTGTGATGTCAAACAGAGCAGACTTGGCAAGGTCACACCGCTTCCTCGGAGGCCTCCTCACTTCTTCCCAGGGTGCCCAGAGCTGTGGCTTCCAACCTACAAGCCCAAACCTCTTACATTGTGTGTTTGCAAAATCCTAAAACACACACAAAAAAACGTGCTCCATAGTCTTGAGAAGTAATGCCCTATGGCAGGCTAACGTGATTTTGATGACTGATGTGTGGAATATAGATTCTGAATATGTCCATTTACATTAAGGTGACCAGATTTAAAGTGGGATACCATTGACCGGGGGGCAGAGGGGGCGTTCTTGATTAAAAATGTGGTCTATATGGACACCATTCCGTAGCTTGTCGTGCTTTCTTTCCAAAAATCGGGACATTTTTAAAACGCCAAAAATCAGGACTGTCCCACCCAAAGCGGGATGTCTGGTCACCTTAATTTACATAGATGCCAACCCAGCTCAGGCCATAGTACTTTAATTTTTCATGTTGCCGGGAGAACATTGACTAAGCTGCTTATATTTATTTCATACATACACATGGAGAGAAACTTCTTTCCACTGGGGAGATTAGTGGGTGGAGTAGGGGGTACAAAATCTTATACTACGACTCTTTCAGATTTAATCATCTCTCTTTCTCCCCGCACCCTCGTCTTTCTTTCTCCCTGCCATACAATGAATTACTTAATGTGGCTCTTCTAGCTGTAGCCTTTGTTCCTCCCACCAAAAGAACCTCGTTTTCCTGAAGGGTCTAGGTAAGAAGGTGAGCGAAGAGCCTGATTGGATTCTATGATTCAGCTCTGCATGATTGGTGACCTGCTGGGTATAAGATGAGCTGTCGCAAAAGCACTGAGTGGGGATCTCACTGCCACCCCGTGCCAGGAGTGGAGCACATCCTTTGGACCCGAGATTCCCTTGTCGTGAACCTCCTTAGTTCAGGAGGACCGCTCTGACAACAGAGGAGTGACCGAGGAGCAGCAGCAGGACCAGGAGCCGGTTCAGGAGATACAAACGTGGACAGCCCAGCCCACAGAGCTAGTAAAGCTGAGTGCTTTGGGGCAGGAGGTTGGCTTGCGGAGCGGGGTGCCTCTGAGCACTTAGTTTGAGGAGCTGGGGTCATGGACCCACAGAGTTGGAATGGAGTGTCTTTATGCTGAGGCGTAACAGCAAACTGGCATGCCCTTTGGGTATGTATTAGCAGCCCGGACAGAACTTTGAAACATGTCCTGACTGAACAACGGTCTCCTGAGCAATGCTTACCTGAATTGTAACCCATTAATTTCTGTAATATACCCGATAATCGTGAGCATTGTCTATGGATTCCGAGTGACCACCACAATGAATTATAGAATCTAGCTGAGACATGGAGAGCAGTGTAAGACAGAGCTCCGCCACACTCTTGTTTCACATCATGATCATTTTAAGAGTGAACGGACTTGACAATAGATTTTAAGACCCACTATCACCACATCCCTCTTTACACACTGCTGTAGCACATTCAAAGGAGCCCTGGTGGTATAGTGGTTACAAGTAGGACTGCTAACCACCGATCAGCAGTTCAAAACCACCAGCTGCTCTGAGGGAGAAAGATAAGGATTTCGACTCGTGTAAAGAGTTAAGGGTCTCAGAACCCCACAGGGCTGTTTGACCCTGTCTTAGAGGGTTGCTATGAGTCAGAGTGACTCAATGGCAGGGAGTTTTTATGTTGTTCTTATTGTTGGTGGTAGTTCATTCAAGGACCACTGGTGGAAGAAAAGTTAAGCCCTTGACTCCTAATATATGTTGGCGGTTTCAGAGCAACCAAAGGTCCTGAGGGAGAAAGATCTGGAGATGTGTGCCCATTAAGATGATCAAAACCCCAAACTAACTGCTTTTGGGTCAATTCCAACCCATCTTGACCCTAGGGGATGGAGCAAAACTGCGGCCTGAGGCGTCTGAGACCATTCACCTTTACGGAAGTAGACTGCCTCATCTTTCTCCAGTGGAGCAGCTGGTGGGTTCAAACCACTGAACTTTTTGCCTGTAAAGATGACAGCCTGAGGAAGCCAATGGGTGATTCGACTCTGTCTCGTGATCACTAAGAGTTGGAATCAACTCAATGGCACATACTAACAAGTAGCCCATTCAGTCTCTCCTCAAAGAACTGAAAGCTTAAATAAATATTCCCATTCTAAGGAGCAAAGGGGAACAGTGAAATTGTATTCAGTCCAAGGCCTGGAGTCTCAGCTTCTATTGAGAATAATCAAATTTTGAAATAGATTTGTCACTCTTCATACTTTGTGGGGTCCCTGCTGTGAATTTGCTGATAGGGATATGTACCCTCTGTCCAGAAAAGTGAACCCACAATTTAAGAATGGAAACACAGTGTTGTTGATAGATGCCATCAAGTAGGTTCTGACTCATAGCAACTCTATGCACAATGGAATGAACTAGTGCCTGCCCAGGCCATCCTCAGAATTGTTCCTGTGCTTGCATTCACTGTTAGCGCCACTGTGTCAATCCATCTCCTTGAAGGCTTTTAGGCTGCTCCTCGGCTCTATGGATGCCCTTCCCCAGGGACTGGTCTCTCCTGAAAACATGTCCAAAGTATGTGAAACAAAGTCCCACCATCCTTGCCTCTAAAGAGCATTCTGGTTGTACTTCTTCCAAGACAGATTTGTAGCAGAGCGTACAATTTTAGCTATATTAGCTATCCACCACCCTCTCAGTGGGTGGCTATGATGCTGGAAGCTAAACTACTGGTGCTACATGTACCAGCAGGATCCTCCACGGTAGACAAGTTTTATTGGAGTTTACGGACTTAGACAGACTAGGAAGAAACATCTGGAGATTTGCTGCTGAAAATGGTTGTTGTTAGCTTCTTTTGAGTTGATTGTAACTCATGGTGACCCTGTGAAGGTGAACTTCAAAATGGCTTTGGGAAAAAATGTTATCTTTCAATTCCATTTTTCCACAAACTTTTCAAGTCCTCTCGCATGCAGAGGAGAACTACTCAGTAGAGTTTTAAAGGCTGTGACCTCTTGGAGCAGTTTGGCTTTGGAAAATCAGCCAATGAAAACCTTTTAGATTGCAGCAAAACACCATCTGTCTCACTTGCTATGGACACACCACTGGGAAACACCGAGTACCAGAGGAGGGCATCATGTTAGTGAATTAAAGGGCCAGTGAAGGTGAGGGAGACCCTGGGTAAGATGGACAAGCACAATAGCCTCAACATGGATTTGAATGTGCTCTTGATGGTATAGATGGTGCAGGACTGGGCAACGTTTTATTTTATTATCTTCAAGGACATTGTGAGCGGGAGGTGACCTGATGACAACCAGCTCAATGGAGTTGAGGTGAGGGCAGCCAGATAGAGCTGCATAGCAGAACATGCCCAAACTCAAAATCCAGCAACAACAAGCGTTTCTTGTCCTTGCGTGATATATATGGGTTTGTTGGAGTGTTTCTGTTTTAGATCGTTGTGTTAGACAGGGTTCTCTAGACAGATAAAAACAAATTGCTGATAAATTAATATATTTATTTATAAAGATAATTAGATATATAACAAGAAATGAACTGTTAAATCATATACAGATAAATATATAATACAAGAAATAAAGTTAAATTATAAAGCACTACAGATGGCTCAGTGCAACTCACATCTATGAGAGAGATTTGTGAGAGACTAGCAGTCCTTCAAGTCTAGTCTGCTGCCAGATCTTCCTCTATTTGTAGAGAGAGCTAGGCTATGTCAGCACAGCAGCCAATCACAAGGCAAGTCACCAACTGCCAGTCCCCAGCTCCAGAGATGTCTTAAAGGGACCTCAACTTACAGCGACACAGTCCACAGGCTATTTGTCCCACAGGTAGTGTAGCCTTTAAATTGAGGCACATAACAAGCAAGGCAGCCACACACTGGTCCGATGATCAAAGAGCGAGAGACAAGAAAGACGAGGCTCACCAAGCCATTTATCTCTCTGCCCTTCAGTTAATCCCACTTGTGTTTATCAGCCAGGCTGGCACAATAAACTCTCAATCGTGAATTGACTGTGCCTGGCTGCAGACTCTGTCCCATGGGTCTGATTCTGGAGCCCCGATGATGGAATGGCTACTATGTTCTTTGTGTGGTGTTGATCAGAGGTCTAGAGGCAAGCCAATCATATACACACAGGTCAAGGTTCTAGCATATACTATCTACTTCCATCCCATTGACCACAGTCAGACAGCTAGTCTAGTTCAATGTCTGTGGGGTTAGAGTATATACTTCCCCAAAAGAGAGAGCAAAGGTAGGGAACATACATTCAGCAATATTCCAGTCTATTGTTGGTGAATCATGGACTCCTTGAAGCCTGTTCATGGATCATAGTTTAACAATTAATATTGAACTGGAGTCTCAGATGGTGATTGTCAAAAACTTTGTGTATCACAACAGAACACAGCCTGTCTCACTTGATTTGGACACATCATTGGGAAAGACCCTTCGTGGAAGGAGGACATCTCAGTTGATAAAGTACAACACAAAGCTCACTGCCAATGCCATCTCATAGTGACCCTGAAGTACAGGGTAGAACTGTCCCTGTGAGCTTCCAAGACTATAGCGCTTTGTGGAAGTAGAAAGCCTTATCTCTTTCTCCCAAGGAGTGGTTTTAAACTGCTGACCTGTAGATCACAGCCCAATACAGAAATCATGTAGGGAATCCAGTTCAGAGTACAAATCCCTCCTTGGAAGACTCAGTGGATCTGAGTTGAGATCATGAGCCTGCAGTCTAGATAGCTGCTCTTGGGGGTGAGGCTGAATGTGAGGATCCAGAGCCCATATCTGGAGCATCTTTATCTAGCCATGGTTTGAGCATGTGCTCAGAACGATGAGAGATATGTTCACATCGTGTTTCCACTCTTGCCTTGACCTTGGGGGCTGATTTTACTTTTAAGAATTTAATTATCTTTTCTGAAAAAAAGTGGGTTGAGGGATGGGGGTAATGCTTTTTTTCATGGGATTGTTGGACTGATTCAGAGCTGATGCTGGTAAAATAACTAGTGCGATGTCTGGGATATATAAAGCCAAAAAACACTCATTTGTATTATTAGCAGCAGCATCCTCACCATCATGTGATTTCTTCTAGCACTGATAATCCTGATTCCACATGACTGTGTGCTCCAGTGGTTCTCAACCTTCCTAATGCCGCGACCCTTTAACACAGCTCCTCATGTTGTGGTGACCTTCGAACCATAAAATTATTTTCATTGCTACTTCATAACTGTAATTTTGCTACTGTTATGTATCAGCAACCCGTGTAAGAGGGTAGTTCAACCCCCAAAGGGTTCACGACCCACAGGCTGAGAACCACTGGTATCCTCTTTCCTGACTATTAAGTCTAATCTCTTCAGACTATTTAACACCTTTTTTTTTCTCTTTCTTTCTGGAATATTCCTTGCGGGAAACTTTTGCCTGTGGCTTGGCTCTCTGTTAAATTGTAATAGCAACCAGAAAATGGTGGTGGTTCCGAGATGAGTCTTATCTCCGTTCAGAACGCAGTAGATCAAAATCTCTGGACATTTAAGGATCCAGAGCAGTTGGCTCATGAAGGCAGCAGGGGAACGCAGTGGGGAGCCATCGTGGACTCTGATGCTCACAGTTCAGCTTGCAGCGTTTCCTCCTCTATTTCCGATGTCGTCTCTGTTTTCTTCCCTCTCTGCTTCTGTATCTCAAGACGAATCGTTTGCTGCTTATTTTTCCTTTCCCTCTATTAATGTTTTTTCCCTCTATTAATGTTTCTCTCCCTTATCCCCTTCTTTTCCTCTCCTTCCTGTGCGTCTTTCTTTGTCTCTCTTTATCTTTGCCTTTTGGTTTTTCTCTTTGTGCTGTGTGTATGTGTGTGTATGTGTATGTGTATGTATCTTGGTTGGTATCTTTTATCAACTTTTATCAACTTTCTGTCTCTGCTGCCTCGCTGTCATTTCCTTTTCTCCCTGCTCTCTTGGAAGAAGTACAACCAGATTCTACTTATAGTTGAGGATGGCGAGACTCTGTCTTAGGGACTTTGGGCATGTGATCAGGAGAGACTCGTCCCTAGAAAAGGACATCATGCTTGGTCAAGTAGAGGGCCAGCCAAAAAGAGGCTGGCTCTCGATGAGTTGGATAGACACAGTGGCTACAATAATGGGCTCAGCCATGATAAGAATGGCAGGATGGCAGGAGGGGAGGATGGAGTGTTGCTTCGTTCTGTTGCATGTAGGAGCACTATGAGTTGAAACTCACTGGGCAGCATCTAAGGACAAAGAGACCATACCTTTCTCATTTCCTAGAAGTTTTGATCTCCTTCATTTCCTTCCATCTCTCTTTTCCATCCAGTACTATGCCTGATGCCTCACTCATGATTAAGGTTTGAAACATGTATTTAAAATAAAACAAACCCTAAACCAAACCCACTGCCATCCAGTAGATGCCGACTCATAGCGAACCCATCTACACGACAGAACTGCCTCTGAGTTTCCAAGACCGTAATTATTAATGAGAGTAGAAAGCTACATCTTTCTCCCTGAGTGGCTGGTGGTTTTGAACTGCTTACTTTGCAATTAGCAGCACAACGCATAACTAATATGCCACCAGAGGAAAGGATAAATGAGTAAGAGAAAAAGCTTGCCTTGCCCTGGATTCCAGTTCACCTTCCTTGAACTCCAGCATGATCCAGCGCAAGTCCCCTCCTGGCAAGTGAAGCATTGATTAGCGGGGATGAACAGCAAAAACACTCTCTTCATAAGCAGCCCAGGATTGGCTCCACTCTCCTCCCTTTTAGAAAGCCCAGAGTCACTGCTCTGCCCTTTGCTTTTTCTCCACATCTGGCATCTTCTTATCTGAGTCAATCCTTTGTCTAAATTTTAAATCCCCTTTTCTTTTATCAAAGGGGCCGTGGCTGGTGCTGTTGGGCAAGAGTTGGACTGTTCAAACCTACCAGCCACTACTAGGGAGAAAGATGACGCTGTGTGCTGCTGTGAAGATGTTCCGTCTTAGAAGCTCTGTATAGGCTCACTCTGAGTCAGAATTGACTCAATGGCAGTGGGCTTATTTGGTTTATTAGCTTGCTAAGGAGCCCTAGTGGTGCCTTGGGTTAATCATTGAGCTACTAACTGAGAGTTTGGCAGTTCAAACCCTCCGACTGCTCTTTAGGAGAAAGATGAGGCTTCTGCACCCATAAAAACAGATAGTCTCAGCAACCCAAGAGAGCAGTTCTTCTTTGTCCCATAGGGTCACTGTGACTCGGAATTGACTTGATGTCAGTTGGATTATTTGGTTTATTATTTTGCTATCTGAAGTTGATTCCTAGGAGCACATTTTTCAACCTCAACTGCTTACGTATGTTGTCCACAGTCACAGAGATGGGAAGGTTCTAGAAAGCATGTCATCCCAAGGTTGGGAACTGCCTTGTTCCTGATTCTTCCTGCAGAGGTGGTCTTTGTCACTTACCTGCTGTGCTACCCAGAGCAAATGACTCAACATCTCTGAGCCCTGATTTCAACCTCTATAAAATAGGTCTGGGATCATCAGAAAAGTATGTGAGTTCCTATATGCAGTGTATGGAGTAGTATGTATCTGACTTACTAGCTGAATTGACTCTGATTCACATTTCCTTTGATACAGCTTCCAGATTTCTCTTAGGTGGGCACAGAGTCAATGTTGTACCCAGCATTCTGAATTCATTAACTGGACCTGCCTGGCTTCAGAAGGCCTTTGCTCCACCCACCCTAGTTGAAGAAGAAAGAATCAATGCATTTGAATTACAGTGCTGGTGAAGAAAATTGTCAGTACCACGGACTGCCAAAAGAACAAATACATCTGTCTTGGGTGAAGTACACCCAGAATGCTCCTTAGAAGCAAAGATAGTAAGACTCCATCTCATGCACTTCGGACACGTTATGGGAAGATACTAGTCCCTGTAGGACACTATGCTTGGTGAAATGGAGGGGCAGTGAAAGAGAGGAAGACCTTCAACAAGATGGACCAACACAGCGGCTGCAACAATGGGCTCAGACGTAAGAATAATTATGAGAATGGTGCAGGACAGGCAGTATCTTGTTCTGCTGTACATGGGATGGCTATGAATTGGACACAACTTGGTGGCACCTAATGACAACTTATTAAGCCCACGCGACCACTCTGAGGCCCAGATGAGAAGGGAAGGGACCTGGCTAAGGTAGGGTTTAAGTGGGTACTGTCCCCTGACTTATTGTACTTCTACAATAAGTCAGGGGACAGTACAATAAGTCAGGGGACAGTACCCACTTAAACCCTACCTTGGCCTCTCAAAGTTTAGGCTGCCTATAGCTCTTCTCAACCAAGATTGTGCACCCTTCTGGCTGCAGTGTTTATTTCTGCCCCAAGGACCTGAAGGCAGCATCCCTCTAAGACACACTTCATTAAGGGCTGATGGTTGCAGACTAGGCCACGAGCCCCATTACCTGGAGATATGGGTTTCCACCCATACCTCCTTCATGGCAGCTCATTGGTCTTAATGGAATATAATTTATTTTTTTTATTTTTTTATGTTTACTGGTGTTTAATTGACTATGACAAGGCAAGTGACTGTGTGGATCCTAACAAACTATAGATTATCTTTTCAAAAAATCATTTTATTGGGGGCTCATACAGCTCTTAGCACAATACATACATACATACATACATACATACACACATACATACATACATTGTACCAAACACATCTGTACATTTTTTCATATTTGTATATTTATTGCCATCGTCATTTTCAAAACATTTTCTTTCTACTTGATATCAGCTCCTCATTTTTTCCTTCTCCCTCCTCCACCCTCCCTCCCTCATTCTTGATAATTTATAAATTACTATTATAAGGGAGACCAATGTCTCCCTTCACCCACTTTTCTGCTGTCATCCCCCAAGGAGAGAGTTATACATAGATCATTGTGATCAGTTCCTCCTTTCTCCTCCCACCTTCCCCTTTACTCTCCTGGTATCTCTACTCTCATTGTTGGTTCTGAGGGGTTTATCTGCCCTGGATTCCTGTACCTGTATACATGCTCTGGTCTAGCCAGTTTTGTAAGGCAGAATTAGAATCATGATAGTGGGGGTGTGGGGTGGGGAAGGAAGCATTAAAGAATTAGAGCAAATTGTATGTTACATTGGTGTTATACTGAACCCTGACTGGCTTATCTCTTCCTGTGACCCTTCTGTAAAGGGACGTCCAATTGTCTACAGATGGGCATTGGGTCTCCACTCTGCCCTCCCCCTCATTCACATTTATATGATTTTTTGTTCTGGATCTTTGATGTCTGATACCCGATCCCATTGACCTCTCATGATCACACAGACTGGTGTACTTCTTCCATGTGAGCGTTGTTGCTTCTCAGATAGATTGCTTCTTGTTTGTCTTCAAGCCTGTAAGACCCCAGATGCTATATCTTTTGATAGCCGGGCACCATTAGCCTTCTTCACCACATTTGCTTATGCACCTATTTTGTCTTCAGTGATCATGTCAGGAAGCTGAGCATCATGAAATGGGTTATTAGAACAAACTGTTCTTGCATTGAGGGAGTACTTGGGTAAAGGTCCAATGACTGTCCTCTACCTTGATACTTAACATAAAAATATGTGGACATAGACCTCTATAAATGCTCTTTGCCTCCTAGTTCTTTCCTCTACTTCCTTTTACTTTCCTCTTGTCAATGGAGTATAATTTAAGGAGTGGGATCCAGACAACCAGGGAAATCTATACTGTTCAATCATGTTCCCAGTAGGTGTCCAGAAAGACTTCCACAGAGAGTTTGACTGATTGCAAAAGCCCTTCTCCCAAGGAACCATCCACTGTCTGAAGGTCTGCCATAGATCGAAAGTCCTCAACCAGGCTAAGCAGGGAATTCTTGTGGTCACAGGAAAGCCAACCCACTCACCTTAATTCAATTCTGAGTGAGGGGTAGCAATACAAGCTGCCTTCCAGTTATGGGTACCAGTACATTTAGGGGGTGGGGTTTTCAAAAAGTCCACGGAAAGGCAGAACGAAAAGATAATTGGATTTTTCCACCTATTCTTTGATGCCACTTTATATTGCAGAGGGTTAAGTCTTGGGCTGTTAAATAAAAGTTCCAGAGTTTAAATCACCCATCTACTCCTCAAGAGAAAGATGAGACTGTATACTCCCTTATCTTGAAAGAAGTACATCCAGAATGCTCCTTAGAAGGAAGGCTGCAAAGACTTATAAAAGTCTTGAAAAATCAGAAGGAGCAGTTCTACTCTGTCCTTAGAAAGTTGTTGTAAGTCAGAATGGACTCAATGGCAGTGGGTTGATTTATCCAAGTCTATATCTATCTAGATACGTAACTATTGTTAAGTGCCATTGAGCCAGTAACAGTTAGGTGTATAGCTATATATCAATATTGATTTATATATCAATGTCTACATCTGTGCCTGTCTATGTCTCTATGTTATTGCTGCTAAGTGCCATCCAGACAATGGGTTTATAGATCTATATCTACCCAGAAACATATATATTAGTGTTGTCAGGTGTCATTGAGTTGGTTCTGACTCACAGCAAATACTTGTGGAACAGAATAAAACACCGGCCAGTCCTGGGCCACCCCCATCATTGTAGTTATATTTGAACTCATTGATGCAGTTACTGTATCAAGCCATCTCTCTCTCTATCTCTGGTTTACATATTTTTATTTAGAAATGTTTTAATGCAATGAAACGAAATTTTAGAGACATTGAATATCATTAGTTTATTATAAACGAGAGATATGGAGGTTATTTACATGATAAAAGATTTCAGACGTTCAGTGGAATGAGCAGCTTCACATGATGTCATTTCAATAGTGGTTGAGTCCATTCTACATACTTCCCAAGAATGCCACCATCTCTAACTAAGAAATAATCCTTATCATTTAGGACTACTTTGGTGCCTCTGTATTCAGGGAGAATCCAACTTTCACACTCACTGGTTGAATTTTTCCACCCTTTCCTTTTGACCCGGACCCAACAGCCACTGCTGTTGCTTACAGGATATTTCCTTGAAGTCCTTTTGGTAGCATGATGCATCCTTTGGTGACAGTTTCAGCGGCATTCCTTTCCACCAATACTTGCTTAAAGAAAGGAAGAACTTTTCTAAATGTCTGTCCTGCCATGATGCTTGAGTGGACATAGCTTAAGACTCAACCCATCTCTTGAGGCTCTTCCTCTTTTTCGATGACACTCTACTTAACCAAGCATGATGTCCTTCACCAGGGACTGATCCCTCTTAACATGTCCAAGGTAGGTGAGATGAAGTCTTACAATCTTTCCTTCTAAGGAAAATGATGTCCTTCACCAGGGACTGATCCCTCTTAACATGTCCAAGGTAGGTGAGATGAAGTCTTACAATCTTTCCTTCTAAGGAAAATTATGGATGTACTTCTTCTAAGATAGATGTGTTCATTCTTCTGACTCTTCATGGTGTAGTCAATAGTCATCACCAACATCATAACTCAGAGGTGTCAATTCTGCACCATTCTGCCTTATTCATGCTCGTGCGTGCACACATCACTGTTCTGCTAGCTCCATTGAGTTCAGATAGGGCATGCTGATTAGTTTAAGAACACTTTTCATTTGCTTCTTTTGGGCTGTCAAAAATCCAGTGGAGAATTCTTTCCTCTCAGTGAAGGAGAAAGAAGGAAGGGACAAAAGGTGACACGCTCACAGGCAACTGTGCATTGATGTGACAATCTCCATCAACAACAGCAGTTGCGATGGGAACCACAGGGCTGACATGTGACCAGAGAGCCTGGCCATGCCCTGTGATGGGCTCACCATCAGACATCCAGCAGCTCTGCACCCTGGTAAATGGCAGGTGCTGATTGACCTTAAAAACCCAAACCAAGCCCCTTAAAATATCTATGTACTAAAAGTTCCAGAACATTTGACCCTAAGTTCAAGTGATGCAAAGCTGCTAGGAGTTTGGGGTGGAAGATATGAAGTCCAGAGTGAAAGTGTGAGGGGACCATCTTAATGGACAATTAAAAGTGTCATAGGTTTTTTTGTTGGCAGAGAAATAATAAGGACCAGCATTGTCTACTACTTCGGGCTTTCAGGCATGCCTTGCTGTCAGCTGTGGTGGAGTTGGCCTCAACGTGTGGTGAGTCCACGCACAATGAAACAAGATGGTCCCGAGCCCTACACCATCTCTCTGTCTGTTGCTAATTGGACCACTGCGAACCATAGGCTGATTTTGAGTAGTACATTGGCAAGGATTGTGCCACTGGTTCTTTCTGTAGCGCACACCCACTCTCACATGTCCACACATGACAGATTCACCCTCTCCACACCATAAACACTGAATCTCAGTTACCTCGCTCTTTGAGAATACAGTTCACTCCTTGGAGCTTCCAGACCTGGTTCTCTGACTGTTCCATTATTCACCTGCCTCTGAGTATCCAGGGTGTTGTTGTTGTTAGGCTCCATGCAACTCCAAGCTACCCTAGTATAAAAGAAGGAAACACTGCCCGATCCTGTGCCCTCCTCACTACTATTAGGTATGTTTGAGCATGGTGTTGCAGCCGCTGAGTTCATTCATCTCCTTGAGAGTCTTCCTCTTCTTTACTGATTCCTATCAGTGCAAAACTCAGGCTGCCAGGCCCCACTCTAGATGTTCTGATTTAGAGTCTGGGGACACCGAGATTAACAATCTGCAGGTCTCAGCAGTCTCCCTCCTACACCTGCCCTGCAGTACATCTCAAGGCTGAAAGTCACTGAGCTAAGCTCTTCACTGGATATTCTTGGAACCTGGTTCGTCTTCTTCTCTTTTTTTTCCCCTCTTTTTAAATCATTTTTTGGGGACTTGTACAACTCTTATCACAATCCATCCATACATACATCCACTATGTCAAGCACATGTGTACATTTGTTGCCATCATCATTCTCAAAACATTTTCTTTCTACTGAACCCCTGGTATCAGCTCCTCATTTTTTCCCCTCCTTCCTTGCCCCACCCTCCCTCGTGTGCCATTTGTAATTTATAAAGTATTATTTTGTCATGTTTTACACATGTCCGACATCTTCCTTCACCCATTTTTCTGTTGTCTATCACCTGGGAGGGGGTTATATGTATAAACTTGTGATTGGTTCCCCCTTTCTACCCCACCTTCCCCTTCCTCTCCTGGTATCGCTACTCTCATTATTGATTCTGAGGGGTTTATCTGTCTTGGATTCCCTGTGTTTCCAGTTCTTATCCCATGTACATGCTCTGGTCTAGCCAGATTTGTAAGGCAGAATTGGGATCAGGATAGTTGGGGGAAGAAAGCACAACACCATTACAGTTCCTTCAACAGAGAGGAATAAAAGGACCTGAGATGCTCTGGGCTCGAGAAAGATGAGGCTTTCTACTCCTATAGAGTTACAGTCTCCTCTGGTTCTTGAACGCTTCGTCCCCCCAACTACCAGGACCCCAATTTTGCCTTGCAGACCTGGTTGGACTAGATGATGCACAGCGGTACAGACGGGAATTGGAAACGCAGGGAATCTAGGACAGAGGAACCTCTCAGGACCAGGGGTGACAGTGGCGATACCAGGAGGGAAAGGGGATGTAGTAGGGGGGAATGGATCACAGGGAGCCACGTGTGGCCTCCTCTCTGGGGGACGGGCAGCGGAGGGGTGGGTGAAGGGAGACGCCGGACAGTGTAATATAAGATACAATAATAATTTATAAATTATTAAGGGTGCATGGGGGAGAGGGGAGGAGGAAGGGAAGGGGAGGGGAGAAAAAAGGAAAATTAGCGGGTTCCGGGAACCCAAGAGGCAAGCGAATTTTGGGAATGATGAGGGCAACAAATGTATAGATGTGCTTTACACAATTGATCTATGTATTGTGATGAATTGTATGAGCCCCAATAAATTGATTAAAAAAAAAAAAAGAAAAAAACCCAGAGAGTCAATTCTACCCTGACCTAGAGGGCCAATATGAGTCAGAATCGAATTGATAACTGTGTTTGGCTTGGGTTTTGTCATACTCTGGGAGCATGCGGTGGGAAGGACATGGAGGATATTCTGTGGATCACCTTTGAGGTGGGGACAAGATTGAGAAGTGTGGCTGCTGTCCCTTGAGTGTTGGGAAGCCATTGACAAGTGTGAACAGGAATATTAGGCTGTCAGAAGTTTGGTTTTCTAAGAAGATTGTTTGGGGACTCTATATTGATAGTGGTTGGAGAGAAGGAAAGAAAAGAGGCTCCCATCATTTCTCATGAAAGACCCCAGTGTAGGCAGAGGGAAGACAGAAAGGAGAAGGATGTTGGGGACCTGAGACTCTATGCTATGGAATCAACAGGAGATAAACGCAACTAGCTATGAGGGAAGATAGGAAAAGCAAAGGAAAAAAAAAAAGAATCTCAGTTTTTAGCTTGGGCAAGACAATGGGCAAGTCCACCCTTTGATGCCTAGTATACTTGATTTGAATATCTATGGGAGGGAGTTACAGAAATGGTTGGGTTTCTGTCATCATAGTCATTATAAAAAAGTTGATTGCAGTGATTGGCTGTGAAATAGTATGGTGAAGAGGGGACACATGCAGAGAGGGCTGAAAGGCCCCAATCACTTCACTGGGCAGCTTGGAGACCTTGGGTAAATCATTGAGGTGCTGTGAGTCATTTTCTTCATCTGTAAGACTGCCCGCCTCCTGTGAGAACACCTTGGGAGCCACCTTGAGAGGCTCAGTCAGGCTGTAGGCACAATGAAAAAAATTAAAAAAAACTTGAAAGGGCAACAAAAAATCCCAGAGGGAACAAAGCTGTTCTGAAACACATACTTGTCTAAAGGAAGTGCAAATGGAAACGCCTGGACACTTAGGTGACTTCAGTCATCTTTATGACACCCATGCTTTCAGTCAGGTCTGTGTCGTGTGCTTGGCAAATGTGGGA
>NW_022103926.1:221933-223045 GCF_000313985.2 Echinops telfairi
AAAAATCTGAGAATTAAGGATGATACAGGGCAGAGGGGCAGTGAAAAAAAGGATGGCCCTCAAGATGCTGAATTGCCCAGTGGTTGTAACAATGGGCTCAGGCATAGAAACACTTATGAAGATGGTACAGCACTGAGCAGTGTTTCATTGTTTGGTGCATAAGTTTGCTGTGGATTGGAACCTATTTGAAAGTACCAAACAACAACAACATTTAAAATACAAACATTCCCACGTCTCACTGACAAACAAGGTTAGGCTATAAAGACCTAGCTTTTATTCAAAAATCTGAGCTATGCAGGAATTGACGATGTCCATGTCAGGTGACAAAATGGAGGATGAATACATCATTACATACCTGTCAAATTATATCATCATATAACTGTCAAGTCACATTACATAATTACCAAATTGCATTATTACATAACTGCCAAGTTATATTGTTACACAACTGCCCAATTGTACTATTACATAGGTGCCGAATTACATCATTACAAACTCCTAGGGATTGTGGCCCAGTCAAGCTTCTACATAACCTTAGCCATCATAGCCAGTGTTACTCTTGCTTTACACCTAGGCTTATGTAGTTAATGCACAAAATAGTTGGATAGTAGATGTTAAACTATTGTAAATGCAATATTTCAGTAAAGGAGATAGCCAGTGATCAGTGAGAAGGTAGATATGAAAAAATCTTATTTTATAGATTTGTCTAGAGAATCATGCAGATTTCTTTTGCAATGATTAAAAACTCACCCTGAAAACAAAAAGCAATTCTTTAAAATCAAAAGCAAAATGAAAGCCCATGAATCTAACCAACTTGGTGATGTAACTGCATGCAGGTGACCTGAAAATGACAGTACATCCTTGGTAGGAAACACTCCAGATGTGGTGAACAGAAAGATTTCTCCCACATCCTCTCACCCAAATAGATGTTTGACTTAGGACACTGCTTGCAGCTAATGGCAAATGATAGTCAAGGCACCTTCCTGTAGGCAGTCAGTTACCAGACAACTGTCTGGGCCCACCACAGGTGGAGCCTACTCCCTGCATTTAAGGACAATGGGCTACTTCTCCCTAAAGGCTTGCGACCATTAGTCTGGTCCCTGTAGGTGGGG
>NW_022103926.1:224486-245215 GCF_000313985.2 Echinops telfairi
GAGCATGCTACCATAAAATGTGTCTGACTCCATTTATTTCTATATATCTCTTTTATCTCTCATGCTCTCTATAACTTTACTATAATATTTACTTATTATCGCTGTACAATTGCGCCTACCAAACCCATAGTGATTGTGCTAGGAGCTGGCTTCTTCTGGCAACCTATAAGGTCCACAAAATTTCACTACCAGCTAACATTGCATGCCTTGTCAAAGAGAAGCAGTTCCTTCTATCACATGTATTTCAACCCAGCGGTGTAGTTCAACTCATAGGGACCCTATAGACAAGCTGCTTCTGCAAAAGAAGCCATTGAGAACCCCATGCACCCAGTTGTACTCTACCACACATCAAGCTGACACCAGTCAGAATCAGCTGGACGGCCTTTTTTTGAATTGAAGAGTCAGTCAGGCTCACTTTGCCAAGGTGTTGTATGACCTAGGAACGGTTTCCATGGCCTATCTGCTCTGGGTAACACTGGACAGCTGTTTGGATGGTTAAGAAGTATACAAGAAAATAGTAAATGACAGAGATGAAATGAAATCATGAGAAATGGGACAAGAAAGAAAAGATGGTGGGAGAAGTTCTTGATCAACCTAAGAATTTTTTTTTTTTTTCTGTTAAGACCACCTGTTCTTTCATTCTGGCTGGCTGTCTTTTGAGGGGTACCTTGGCTTTTACTGAGAGGATTTCCTTGTTCGCCACTGAGCCAACATAAAAAACAAGAAACATGGATGGTGCCCAGATTGTCTCATAATGATCCAGTTATTAGTCAACTATTGCTGTGATAGTGCTACTTAGCAACCCTACTATCTCAGCAGCTTACAACCAGTGATATTTACTTCCCTCCCACGAATCTGGACATCAGCCAGGGTTGGATGGGCTTAGATTTATGCCTGTTCCATGTTGAACCCTGGAGGAAGGAGCCATGGCTATGTAGAACACGTTTATCTCATGGTTACAGCAAGTGACCAAGAGACCAAGTCAACACACCCAAGCTCATTTAAAGCTTCTGCTTGAGCCTTTGACCAAACCAAGTCACCTGGCCATGCCCAGTAAAGTGGGGAGTCCATGCTGCATATACTGAAGCTACAGCAAGTTTGGAAGGGAAGGAAGATTGGTGAATGGACAACAACACCCACAATTCCACCCTAACTCTCATATTGGCACCAGCAGTGTCACCCATGGTGGATATGACTCAGCGGAACTTCCAGACTACAACAGACTACAAGGAAAGGGTTGACAATCCTCTTGAAAAAATGACCAATGAAAACCTGATGGAGAACAATAGAATCTCTTGTCCAATATATTTCTGGAAGATGTTATAATTATTTTCTATTTTCAGCACGCCTGACCTACTGAGGGCAATTACTCCCTCTGTTATTATGGGTTAGGAAAGCAGGATTACCCCCATGTCATTTTCTTACTGGAATCACACTAACAAACAAAATAAAGATAATGATTGTGGGGCCCTTCTGCCTAATGGGAGGGCAGAACGGGTCCTCAGGTGTAGTCACAGCATCTTTTTAGGATGGAGGCGGTTTGGGGTCTATTTCTCTGCAGCATCTCCGTGCTTTGGGTGTTTGAGTCTCTGCCAGCTCTGTTTCCTACATTTATTGGCAACTCTGCAAGCAAGTCATTACCACGACTGACTTTTAGGTGTGCATGCCTCGTGATCATGAGCAAGAGAGGCAACTGTCTTCAGTCTAGAATCCTCCGGCTGATGGGCAGTTCTTGTTGACTCCCTTGGCCTCAGAGGCCCTGGGTTCAGGGCGTGAGGGATGAGGTTACCCACAGGCCTGGAATCCCATCCCCTGGGTCTTGGATGGCCACTTGTCAGTGTCTGGAATGTCTTCCTTTGTGTGTCTGAAATTGCAGCACCTACTCATCCCTTTTCTGTAATATTATATTTTGTAACAATATTCTGGCACTGACTCTCGGCGGTGTTAGCTGCTGTGGAGTCCCTTCTGATTCTGAAAGATCCCATGTGACAGAGTAGAACTGCCACATGGGCTTTACTAAGTTACCATCTTTCCAGGAGAAGATTGCCAGGCCTCTCTTCGTTTTCCACCAGGGGTTTCTGGGCCCACCTGCAATCTGAGAGCCTCCGCTTGGGGTAAAGAAAGGAACTTGGGCCCTTGTCCTTCAGCCTGGTCATTGGTTTTCACTTCCTTGTTGTGCTGTGGGAATAGCGATAGTTCCTTTAATTGCAGAAGACATGAAAACCAGTTGACGCTGAGCTGTTGGGCAACTCCTTCCTCCCATCACTGAGCAGATCCATATGTACACCCCTATGGGTGTTGGGAAGTTTAAAGCTATCAGTTGTTGCGATGTATATGAAAAATGTCACCGTTCGCTCCCAGAAATAGGATAGCCTTGGAAAACCTCATGGGCCAGTTAGTTCTACTCTGCACTACAGAGTAGTCATGAGCCAGAGTTGACTTGACAGCGGTGGGCTTGGTTAGGGGCTATTTCTCCAGACTCTCCTTACCGGATGCCAGTCTCAAAGCAGAAAGTCAAAGGAATGCTGCAGCTCAAAGCTGTAGTCTCCTTTTATGTTTTTAGTTGAGAACCAACACAGCCACTCAACAGCGGCCATATATACATATGCCTCAGTTTCCCCGGAGGTTGGAGAGAATGCAGGTGCTTCTGGTTTTCAGGAAGATGAAGTACTATTATCTGAGTTGTCCACTTAGGAAACCGCTCTGAAAAGTGATATGTTCATGACCTCTGCCTCCTCCCCCTCCCCCTCTTCCTCTCCTCCTCTTCTTCCTCCTATGTCTTCTCCTCCTCCTTCTCCTTCTCCTCCCCCTCCTCTTCCACCTTCCTCCTCCTCTTTTCCTCTCCCTCACCTGTCTCCTCTCTTCCTCTCTTCATCTATCCTCTTCCTCCTCTCTTATGAACGGTGTTTGGAGCAGAGGTTTGCACAGACTTGAGGTTCCCATTAAAAAATTCCTCCCCATGTATTTAGTGACATTGGCTCTTTACCGTGGGTGGACCTTCCCATGATTCCTCTTCTGCTGGGTCCATTTCTACCCATTGCATTTCCCTGCACTCCTACAGCCTCACCTGGGCTATCAAGCAATTGCAGACCAGCTAGTCTCACATTGGTGATATTTTAAAAAGGATACAGTACTCATTGGTGATACCTGGGTTGTCCTACGCCCTGCCCCAAAATTTTATTTATTTATTTAGACCATTTTTTTAATTGGGGGCTTTTGAAGCTCTTATTACAATCCATACATATATCCATTTTGTCAAACATATCTGTACATATGTTGTCATCATCTTTTAAAAAAATCATTTTATTTGGGGCTCAGTCAAGCATATTTATGTTTGTTGCGATCATCATTTTCAAAACATTTCTTTCAACTTGAGCCCTTGGTATCAGCTCCTCATTTCATTCCCCTCCCTCCCCCACCCTCTCACCCTCATGAACCCTAGATCATTTATAAATTATTCTTTTTATTCATGTCTTACACCAACCGCTGTCTCATTTCACCCACTTTTCTGCTGTCTGTCCCTCCAGGATGGGAGCCATACATCAAATTGTGATCTGTTCCCCCTTACTCGCCCCACCCCCATACCTTTACCCTCCTAGTATCACTGCTCCCTTTGTTGGTCCTGAGGGGGTTATCTGTTCTGGATTCTGTGTGTTGCAAGCTCTTATCTGTACCAGTATACATGTTCTGGTCTAGCCAGATTTGTAAGATAGAATTGGGGTCATGGTAGTGGTGGGGGTGTGGGGAGGAAGCATCAAAGACCCAAAACAAGATAAACAAACAAAAAGCATATCAATGAGAATGAGGGGGAGGGCAGAATGAAGATCCAAAGCCCATCGGTAGTCAATTGGACACCCCCTGTCAGAACAGCCACAAGGAAGAGAAGAGCCAGTCAGGGTGCAGTATAGCACCAATGAAACACACAACCTTCCTCTAGTTCTTTAATGCTTCCTCACCACCACCACTACCATGACCTGGGCCATTCTTAATAGGTGGAAAGATGTCTGAAGGGCTTAATCAAGCTGATCTGACCGTGATCGGGTGGCTAACAAGACCAAGAATTCCCTGTTGGTTCATTTGTTTTCTTCTTTGGGACTTTTCTTATTACTGCGGATGGCCCATCCTTGGCAGACCTACTACCTGAAATAGTGCTATTACTTCATGTACCATCTCATAGCTGTCTTCTCTTCATGAGATTTGTCCATCTTTTCTGGTGCATTTCACAAATCTGACTTATGTTGTCACTATTGCAGGGAGTTTCATCTGCAATGCTAAGCTGGGAAATCAGGATGACCCCATTGTGTCTGAGTAGGACTGTGCCTCAAAGGGTTTTCCGTGATGGATTAAAAAATAAAATCTTACCATGATTTGGGTAAAGACTTACAGAACAGTCGGCCATTCACACGCACTTGTTTCGTCTCACTGATGGTTGTCCCCACCATGGAGCAGGCCCCATTCCACTGCTTCTTTGCATTTCCCGTCTCCATGCTCGCCACAGAGCCTTGCTCAACTTGGCTCTGGGGTGGCTGCTGCCTTTTGGATCTCAAAGGGGCAGATCTCCCTAAGGCTATTGTTCCTCTTGTAGGCCCATTGTTTGGCTGCAAATTGAGCCACGAGGGGTGAATTCAACTTCTAGACTAGAAGGGTGACCAAGGGCCATCCTTTCCAGGGGCTCACCAGTCTCTATAGGCCCTGTGAGCTTGCTCTCTTTTTGATGATTTTGAATGTGGTCCCAACTGTTTCTCCCACTCTATCCAGAACTTTCTGATGTGATCCCTTTCAGAACAGTTAGTCTTGGTGATGGATCCCCACCCCCACCCCACATAGATTCCCAGGCCTTTCTTCTAAGGGTCCTCTGGGTACCCTGGACCCATCAACTTTTGATCAGCAGCTGAGCACTTTCCCATCTTTGCTACTCAGAGGCACATTACAGGGATTTCCTAACTTCAACATTTTTTTTCCTGCTGGTGGAAACCATCCACAATTCTATTGAGGAGGCAGAAATTGTAAATATTTGCTTGATAAGTGATTTATTACCTTTCCTGCCATGATTAAAGTTTAACTTTCATTGAGCTACTCCAACTAGGTAGTATAAAAATTACCACATGGGCTGTCCTTTTATGGTACCCCAACAGTCTTTCTGGCTCCATACTAGTCCATTCTTTTCACAGCAGTTTATTTTGAAGATAAAACACACAGCCATGCCACTATGTCTGCCTAGCGGCATCAAGGGCTCCCTATTACCTTCAGGATTCAGCCCACACTCCTAACTTAAGCTTTAAGACCCTGCAGGGTCTGCTTCAGTCCCATCTCATCTGTGTTCTGGCCAGACGCTGGGTGTGTTTGTGAGGGGAGGGGCCCCCGGAAGAGGCAGATTCGACTGGTCTTGTGGAGTCAGGACTCTGTTTGAGGGATCTGAACTGTGACATCTATGGGAGGACCTGGAGAAGGGAATGTCTGTGAAGGGGAACTGAATGGTCAGAGGAGTGACTTGCAGTGAAATCTGGAAGCTGGATGTCACCCCCAAACCTGGGAAGAAGCAGCTGTGGAAGGCTCTAGAACCCATTGGCCCTCTGAAGCATCTATTCTGTGAATTCTCACTGAGCATCTAGAGGTGGGTATCCTTGCTGATCCTCAGAGCTGGGCAGAGGTGGAGAGAATCCCTTACCACTTCCATCAAGTGACAGCCCTCAGAGCGCAGTGGTCCAGCTGCACATTGCCGCCCCACCCCCTCCCTCGTTCCATGTGTCATTTGGGGCTGTGGCACATTTGATGCAATCCCTCCTCCTGATCACACCAAAGCTTCAGTAAAATCACCACCTCCTTGGCTATTCTATTGAGTTTACTTCTTTCCTTTCTTCCTACTCCTTTCTCCTCATCTCCCTGCCTCATCCACACCCTCCCTTCTTCCTTTTCTCCCTTCTTCCCACCTTCCCTCCCTTCCTCCCCTGCTCTTTGAGTTCCCAAGTGCTCCCGATTAGCACAGATTCACGAAAGCAAAAATCAAAAATCATAGAGTTTGTAAGGCTGTGATTCTTTATGGGAGCAGGCAGCTTCATTTTTCTTCTTTGGAGCCACTGGTGGGTTTAAACTGTTGACTTAAGGTAAGCACATACCTTACCCCAATGCACCCTCATTTACCTAGCAAAGAAAAGCCTATTTCTAAAGTGGGCCACAGCCATTAAGGTGGAGGCTCCAACACATTTTGGACTGGGGGTCGGCAGACACAGCCCGATTCTTAGAAATGCTTCCTTCCTTCCTGACATCCCATGTCTGTTGTGAAGGTGGCCCAGGGTAGAACAATAGCTCCTAAGGTGGACCAAGCACATAGTTTTCATTTCATTAAAAAGGGACCCATGTTCTCCCTGTAAAGAGCCCTGATGGCATAAATGGCTAAGCATTGGGCTATTAACCACTGGCTGGCAGTTTGAAACCACTAGCGGCTTCCAGGGAGAAAGACGGGGCTTTCTACTCCCATAAAGAGTTACAGTCTCAGAAACCCTGAGTGGTTCCACCCTGCCCTATAGGATCACTATGAGTCAAGATCAAGGCAGTGAGTTTTCTGTGTGTTTTCCCTGTGGAGAAGTCAATATCTAGCCCACCCATCTCCTTCCACTCTGCCCCTTCCCCTCCCACACTTGAAAACTTGCAGTTTAAAGTTGCAAAAGCAAGGTTTCCTCCTGGCCCTTCCAGCAACACATAATGGCTGAAGGAGAAAGGAGTCAAGGTGAGATCTCCACAGGGAGAGGCCTCTCACTCCTGATTCTGAAACTGAAGAAGCAGAAGCTCCGGAAGCGCAAAGAGGCTGAGTGTTTTGCCCCAGATGGCTGAGCACTCAGGTTGGTGTACACAGAGGCCTCCCGCTCTTAAAAAGCCAGGCTCACCGCACCTAGATGCCAAGTGCTTCTCCAGTGGCCTGCTCAAGTCTTCACCTAAAAAGGATTTGCACTGATTGTCCTCAGTGGGCGATTTCCATTTCTGTATTAAAGGAAGGGGAGTGAAGCTAATGATTACACAGGGCCTCTCTCTCTCTCTCACTTTCTCTCTCTTTCTCTCTGTATTGTATTTCCATAGAAGTCCCCTGGATTAGGGACCTTTTTCCAGTTTCGAAACTGGGTTTCTTAGTTCAGTTGGGTGATATCAACTCATTTCTCTTTGTTGGTTATATGCTACGAGGACCCTGGTAGTCTAGTGGACTGCTAACCTCAAGGTCAGCAGTTTGAATCCACTAGCTGCTCCATGGGAGGAAGATGAGACTGTTCCGGGATTATTTCTGTCTCAGAAACCCACAGGGGCAGTCCTAGTCTGTCCTTTAGGGTCACTATAGTTAAATTGACTCGATGGCGGTGAGTTGGGTAGACACTACCTGGCCCTGGGGCTCTCAAAGAATTTGATAAGGGCCCATAAAGTAACCCACACGACACACACATACATATCTGGAGCACACCATTTACAAAACAAAAATAGCCCTTAACATGTGCGACACACTTGGATGCCTTCTCTGTCTTCTTTGGGGTCATTATTTAAATGAGAGGTATACACACTTCTGAGGAATGTCCGGCATGAACTACCCATTGGTCTTAAAGTCACAACTTTAAAAGCCGTGGCCCAGGTTCGTTTCTCTTGCCCTCAAATCATCTTGGGAGGAAGCACAACTCAGCATCTGAGGGTCCCTGGTTACTCCTGATATCAGAGTCCAGTGCACCGGAGTATTTGCAGGGAGTTGATCAAGGCTTCCATTATTTCTGTCCCATGATGGGGTTTGCTTTCCCAGTAACTGGAATGTTCCTGTTGGCCAAGGAATGATAAATGTTCACATTTACAGAGAGTCAACAGTGTGGTAAATGATGGGAGAGGAAAAAAAAGAATAAAAAAGAGGTCAAATTATGTGGTAGAAATAAGTAGACAGATATAAATGAGGGAAAGAAAGCAAGTGTTTCCCCATGGGCAGACCCACAGGTGAATACAATGGAGAGTGAGCTGTGTGAGCACCAGCTGGCATGGCACAGTGGGTAAAACAGTGGGTTGCTGTCTGTGAGTTTGGTGGTTTGAGCCCACCAGCTGCTCCTTGGCAGAAAAAGGAAGCTGTCTGCATCCATATAGATTTACAACCTAAATAAAGCTTTACTCTGTCCTATAAGGTCATCAGAAGTAGGAATGAACCTGGAGGCAGTGAGTCTTGTATCAGTGAGATGTCGTTGTATTTCCGTGTCCCTCCCTGTCAACAAGAAAGTGGGGAAGAAGTCCTTGGGCTGGGGAAAGATGCCAATGGTAACCAAGATGGGGCTATCCAGGCCATCTGCTGCCCAATAGCCAAGAAGGTTTGGGGACTGGACCAGAAGGTCTGCATATCAAATCCCTTTCTTTCATTTACTTACTTCACTACTTACTTAACAGAAGCAAGGATGACAAGACCCCATCTCACATTCTTTGGACATCATCAGGAGAGACCAGTCCCTGGAGAAGGACATCATGTTTAGTAAAGTTGAGGGTCAAGGAAAAGAACCCTCCATGAGACGGATTGACACAGTGGGCAACAATGGGCTCAAACATAAGCCCATCTTGTTCAGAGGGCCCAAGACTGGGAAGCATTTCATTCTGTTGGATACAGGATTGCTAAGAGTCGGACCCAACTTGATGGCACCTAACAGCAGATAAAAGTGACACCGTTTTATGTAGTCATGTGAATGAAGCCAGACTTAAACTTACTGCTGTACGATGTCAGATAAAAAGCCAAATAGACACACTCATACAAGAGCAGGGCAGAGGGACAGTTGTCAAGTAATACCAAGTCACTCCCAGGGCTACAGGTACAGAAGCGCCCTCCCTTAGAACCACATTTGGCCTGATTTGGACTTCTAGTCTCCAAATCTGTGAAACCACCAATGCTTGTACTTTACAGCACCATCAGAGAACCAAAATCGCTCAGCGTAGCTGGACCCAGGTTCCCAACCCATCTGCACTTTGAAACCATACCTGTGTTTAGCCACTGACTGTGTGGTCATGCTGCTCCCCAGTGGTAAATAATCAGTGGAGAAGCTGAGTATCTGGCAGGACATCATCACGAGATCTGATTCTACTGGCACTGGGAAGACGCAGCCAGGTCTCTGGTGGCTCAAGCAGTGTGTCCTTCTTGTAAGCACCCACCATGGGAGAAAGGCCAGGCCACCTGAATCCATAAAGAGAGCCAAGACAATTCACTGGAGGAGTTCTGCATCCTCATATGTGGGCTTGGTAATGAGTTGGAATTGACTCAAAGGCACATGACAACGCCAGTAGACAACCAGACCTCTTTCAGATGTGGGGAAGCTCCGCAAGGAGGTAGTTTCAAGTGCCACCACTCCTGGTCAGCAAAAGAAGGGTCCTTGTCCTGAGCATCCCATGACGTCTGGATGATACTTGTTTGGTCTTGGGGAATCACATTCTCTTTTCCCCATTTGATGGGCCCCTAGTGGGTCAGAGGAGCCCCGGAGACTCCCAAGAGTATTGCCTCATTGTAGCAATGTTTCTTGAGCAAAGGCTCCACGGGAAGAATTTCCTAATCAAGATACTTAGTGTCCACATGGCTGTCAAGGGGATTGTTGAAGTCACCAAGGGGAAAGGTCAGATGTTGTCAAGTGTAGCTCAGGCTGATAGCACTCCCCCACCCCAAACACACGCAATAATCCAGGAGAGCATTGACTCATGGCCCATGAACCAGACACGGCATTATTTGCATGTGGTATCGATTTGCATAGCACACCCTGGTCCCCAGCAAATCAGTCCAAAGTGGGGGCAAAGCACACATAACTGTTGAAAACCTCAAGGGTGGCAATTGTTTTGCCTAATGTAGCTCATCCTTGTGGTTTATTTAGAAAAATGATGGTTTGCAAGGGAAGGGCTGTCATTTGCCAGCTTCATCTCATCCCATTGAAAACAGATTATATGGAATGTTCTCCAGCGAAGTTCAGCCCCTATCCACCCCACCATGCATGCACATGCCTGTGTTTGGCTCTGTTAAAGGAAAGGGAAGATCATCATTCATATGGCAGCAATCTTTTCTTCAGAGGTAATTATCGCACCATTGCTATTTATACATTTGTATATTTATTTAATTTTAAAAAATCTGCTATGTCTCATGATGATCATTAAGAATGCAACTAGTGGCCTCTCCTCATCTAAAGAAAGAAGAATGGAAAAACTCAAAGATGAATGGAAATAATTAGTCCAACACAGTAACAGACCATGTGAACATCAATCTCCACACCCCGAGACCAGAAGAACTAAATGGTGCCCAAATAGCATTTCCAACTGCTCTGAAAGGAAGCACATTAGAAGGTCCTGGATACAGTGGGAGAAAAAGTGGAACAACACTCTAAATTGTAAAAGAGACCATGTTTACAGTTCAGATAGAACTGTAAAGGGTTCAGATTGTTGGAACCCTTAAGACTATGGCCTGTAGTCACTCTTCAGGTCTGAAACTACACTTAACCCATTGCTCAATTTTCATCCAAACAATAGATGACAGGTCTGTAAGGGAACAATAACACTAGGGATGTAGGCACTCCTTCAAATCACCAATCACCATGTTCCTGGATAGGTAGACTAAATATTGTGAAAATGCCAATTTTATAAAGCACTTTATAAAATTCAATGTAATTTCTATACAAATCCTGTCACAACTTTTCAAAGAAATGGCAAAACTAATCACCAATTTTATATAGAAAGGAAAGAAACCCAGGATAAATAAAACACTATAAAAAATAAAAACAAAGTAAGAAGCCTTATACTCCCAGATGTGCAACCCCATTAGATAGCTATGGCAATCAAAACAGCCTAGTACAGGTGCAACAATAGATATGAAGACCAATGGATGAGACCTGAGAACCCAGAAATACAACCAAATACCTTTGGACACCTAAGTTTTGATAAAGGACCAAATACAGTAAGTGGGGAAGAGATAGTCTTTTCAACCACTGGTGCAAGAAAAACCAGATCTTCACCTGCAAAAGAATGAAACAGGACCCATACCCTTAACCACATACAAAATTGAACTTAGATGAATCAAAGACCTAAATATAAACCACACACAAATAAAGATCAATGAAAACATCAGGACAAACTTTAAGGGCCCTAATATAAGACATAAATACACTACTGAACATAATGAAAGCGATTCACACTATAGAAGACAAAATAAAGGACTGAAACTTTCTGAAAATATGACATTTATGCACATCAAAAGAATTAAAAGGGATCACAGATTGGGAAAAAACATTTAGCAATGATTAATCAGGTAAAGGGCTAATCTACCAACTCTATACAAAACTACATCAGTTTAACAGAAAAAAAATACAAATAACCCTATCCCAAAAATGGGCACAGGACATGAATAGACAATTTAACAAAGATGACATCCAGGCAGCCAACAATCATATGAAGAAATGTTTGAGTTCATTAGCAATAAGAAAAATACAAATTAGAACAACAATGAGATACCACCTCACGGTTTTGCTAACTTTGCTCACATCAGGGCAATAGCACTGATCATGATAAGGTCTGTACAACTCTGTTAAAAAGTTATTTAAATATAGAAGTGAATGATATGTGAATATAATATCAAGAAGAGAACTAAAATTTAAAAAAAGAAACCAAACTTGACCTATGGTTACCGTGGGTGAAGGGGGAAATGTTTTTTTAATGACACTTTTAGCAAAATTCAGTGAAACAGAAAATAATAAATGCTGGGGAGGAATCAGAGAGATTGGAATGCTCTTACATTGCTGATAGAACTGTACAATTGCACAACCATTGTGGAAATCAGTATGGCACTTTCTTAAACAAATACTAATCCAGTGACCTTATGATCCAGAAAGCTCTCCACTGGGTATATACCCTAAAGAAATGAAGAATGCAACATGAACTGACATATGCACACCTGTTTATTGCAGTAATTTCCATAATAGCAAAAACGTGGAAACTCTAAAAAACTGATTATAGAGGAATGGATAAAAACAGTCTAGTACATTCATGTAATACAATATTATGCACCCATGCAAAAAACAATAACAAGTGTCTTTTTTTAAATCATTTTATTGGGGCACATGCAATTCATCACAATACATAGATCAATTGTGTAAAGCACACTTATACATTTGTTGCCCTCATCATTCTCAAAATTTGCTTTCCTCTTGGGTTCCTGGAAATATAACAAGTATCTTAAACACTGCAAGACGTGGACAAAACTAGAGAACATTATGCTTAGCAGTGTTATGAAGGTGAGCATTTGATGACACCATTATTATGAGGAAAAACAATGGAAAAAGAAATGTCTTTTTTAAAAACAGTTTTATTGACACTTCATCCATACATGATACAATTCAATAGTTCAATCATATTAAGAAGAGTTGTACAATCATTACCACAATCAATTTAGACCATTTTCTTCTTCATTTTACTCATTGTTATTTGTATAATTATTTTCTTGTAATTGTGGCAAAGATATACATAACAAAGCATTCTCCAATTCAACTTCCACATGTAAAATTCAGTGCCATTGATTATAGTCTTCATGTTTATGTCCTTTTCCAACTCATTCCATCACCATTAGCATAAACTCAATGTCCCCTAAGGGAAAACTCTTCCCCCTTCAACCATGGTATCCATAGGTCAATTTTCGTTTCTTTTTTTAAATTTTAGTACTTTTCTTGATACAGTATTCACTTTCATATTTAAATGGGTTTTTTAAAGTTGTCTAGACATCATCATCATCAGTGCTAATGCTCCCTCCACCTCCGTCATTCATTGATTGCTCCCCAATTCCTTTCACCCTCTCCACCCCACTCTCCATTTCCAATAAACCATTGCATTATTTAGTGTTTCTATGCACCCAATCCTTCGGTGCTTCATAAAATGGGAAACCTAAAAGAAACAATTAAAAACAAAAGCTGAATGAAACAAAAAGAAGAAAGACCACCAACAATATTTAAAAAGCCAGAGAAGAAATTTCTGTCATGGAACAAGTGAGAAATATTTGAGCCTAGAGCAAATTCAGGTTGGTTGAAGAGGGAGTTCAATGACAAAGTATCATATTATATCATGGATTGATCCATGATAATCAAGTTTAGTAATTGCTATCTGATTATGTTAGCTTGACTAGAGAAACAAATCTAGAGACACTCATATATGTATAAAAATGCTTCCTCCCCCACTCCCCCTTCCCCCTATCATGATACCAATTCTACCTTACAAATCTGGCTAGACCAGAGGATGCACACTGGTACAGATAGGAACTGGAAACACAGGGAATCCAGGACAGATGACCCCTTCAGGACGAGTGGTGTGAGTAGCGATACCAGGAGGGTAGGATGGAAAGGGGGAACCGATTACAAGGATCTACATATAACCTCTCACAACAGAGAAGTGGGTGAAGGGAGGCGTTGGACAGTGCAAGATATGACAAGATAATAATTTATAAATTATCATGGGTTCATGAGGAAGGGAGGAGTGAGGAGGCAGAGGAAAAATGAGGAGCTGATGCCAGGGACTTAAGTGGAGAGCAAATGTTTTCAGAATGATGAGGGCAATGAATGCACAAATGTGCTTTACACAATTGATGTATGTTTGGATTGTGATAAGAGTTGTGTGAACCCCTAATAAAATGATTAAAAACAAAATAAAACAAACAAAAAAAAGAAAAGAAACAACTTTATATCAAAGAGTATTTGTATATTAAGAAAACATCCCAGCCCTGTCCAGATCAAGTCCATAAGTCCGATATTAGCCCATAAGTCTTAATAGTCCAGAAATCATTCTTCAGACTTATCCAGCACAGTCAATGATGCAAAATACAGGAAGATCAGAGGCGAGTGGGTGCAGTCTTGTGAATCCGTGGTGGTGGAAGCATCCCTAGGGCTCTTGCAGGTCTCAGTGTGTCTCCATATGGCTTGTTAACAGGAACGTGAAAGCAGAGAGAGAATGTGGCCCACCTCCAGGGGGAAAGAGAGAAGGAGGCTGGCTTTGGATCTCAGTTGCCCTCAGATCAAGCAGCAACTTGATTGACAGGCTAAACTCCACCCACATGTTCCTACAGGAGCCATGTTGGCACACAAAAAACTTAACTATCACACTGATAATAAAGCTGTTTGAGGTCCTAAGCTGTGGATAGAGGGGATCTGCCAGAGGCTTAATCTCACTAGATACTCTACAGATGAATTTTTGGGAATCGCTATTTTACATAACCTTCTACTGATTAGGTGTTCACAATGTAAGCACTGATACTTTTCCCTTCATCATATTTGGATTTTGTTATCATCATCTTTGGATCACATAGGCTGTTGCGTTTCTTCCCTGTGGACCTAACTTAGCTGATGCCTTGCTTAGATGGCTGATTGTTTGAATACAAGCTTTAAGACCCCCGACACACTACTCCAATGATAGCAGGCACCATCTGCTTTCTTCACCACACTTTGCTGTAGCACCCTTATCTTCAGTGATCTCTTCATGCAGGCAAGTATAGAGCAGGCCATGCTTTAAGAACTAGCTGTTCTTGGATTGGAGCTAGAATTATGTGAGCGCTCAGAATCCATCTGTTTGTCCACTGAGGAACGATTCTGGCTTATTTTGGTGGTCATCTCATGACAAAAAGAAACAACAAAGAACAGCAAAACAAAAACAAACCAAGAAACAAAAGAAGGGAAGCATTATCAATCTTCTCCCTGGGGTATAAAATGATTGGATTGATAACATCAATAATTTGTCCAATGACAAATTTAAAGTACTGTTGATATGAGTGCATGTGATGATAGAGAGCTCCATGCATTTTTGCTTTGTACGGATTGATTTCTTAATTTATTGAGCTCTGTTCACATTGAGTTTGGGGGTTGGTGCTAGGGGAAAATTTCCTGTCGTTTCTTACAAGGGCAGATCCTGGCCTCAAGATTAAAACTTGTCATATTAATGCAGGGGTAGCATTGAGGTATAACCAGGCTTGGAATGGGCATCCTTTGCTTCCTCTTGCAGCAGAGCATTTCAGACATAATAGCAAGAAACCGAAGCAGCTCTATGTCCAATATTTTGCTCTGGTTTTGAAATGTGATCTTTACACCAAAAGATAAGACTTTGATGACTACAAGGAGGTGACCACACACACACACACATCACACCACTTTATAGTGTTGAGATATTAAATATATGAGTATAGTGGTTCTAAGTCCCCTTTCATTGAATGTACACTAAGCCAGGGGTCCCACCCAAGGTCCAAGGACCACCAAACCAGTCCTTCTTTAGTGACAAACAAGTTCATTTCAAACATATGAAGAGGGAAAAAAAGATAGAAAGAATCACCAACCATTTGGGACCAAGGGAGAAGCATTGACCCAAGGCCAACGTTTAGAGGATTAGAAGTGAAGACAGGAAACAGGGAGGAAGGGAATTCATTCTGTTAGTCAGTATTGCTCTTGAGACAAAGACCCAGGTCTCCTGTGGCCTCCTAGGCCTGCTTGGATCCAGCCTCTGCCTCTTCTGTGGTCTGTTCTCACATCAACTCTCTTGACCCTTTGTCTCTATCCCTGCTCTTTCCCTCTGAGGGTTACTGGACAGGCTCTAACCCTCACCTTTCTACTTCTGCTCATCCTTACCATCTCGGCTCTAATGTCACCTCCTTGGAGAAGTCCTCCTGGATTAACAAGGGATGGTGAAGTCTCCTGTTTCAGAAGTCTATATTCTTTTGGAACATAGCACTCTTAAAAAGAAAGAAAGAAAGAAAACAGAACAGTTGTGTGTGTGTGTGTGTGTGTGTGTGTGTGTGTGTGCTTATTGCATGAACATTTACAAAGTAGGTCAGTTTTTTAAGTTGGTAATTCAGACACTTGATTTTATCTCATTGATTGTAGTCCCCATAATGTAATAATCCTCGTCCCACCTCATCCCTGGGTTTCCTTTCTTTAACCCTCCTTCTTTCCTAACCCTGCTGAACTCTGTCCTTGGGTCACTGTTGCCCTTTCAACCTCCATGGTTGATGATTCTCAGGTGTGTGCACCTCCCTAGGGTTATTGTTCGCTTGACAAAACTGTCTGTTTTTTTACTGAGAATTGAGTCACAGGGGAGAGTTCGGTTCTGGATCTTAGGGGTGACCAAAGGCCATAGATTTGGAGGTTCCACCAGTCTCTAACAAACCAGTAAGTCCGGTTTCTTGTATGGTTTAGAATTTTGTTCCACCCTTTCTCCCACTGTATTCAGCACCTTCTAATGTGATCTCTTTCAGGGCAGTTGATGCTGGTAGCTGGGCACCATCTAGTTCTTCTGGTCTCAGGGTTGTGGAAACTTGGTCCATTGGGCTGACTGTTTCCATGTGTCTTTAATTTTCATCGTTCTTTTTCATCACTCTTTTCATCACAGAGGAAGAGACCAAAAGTTGTACCTTAGATGGCTGCTCACAAGTCATAGCACACTTTTCATTAAATAACCAATGAATCAGTGACATCTCTTTCACTAGAATTTTATTCTGATAAGACAGGGGACATTTACCTTGTTGCTTCATATTAAGTCACCACCTGTCTATCAGTGAAGACTTGCATGCTGCTATGATGCTAAGCAGGTGTCAGCTGAGGTTCCCAAATAAAACAGACTAGGAAAAAAGGCTCTACTTCAGAAAACTTACTCAACCCATTGCCATGGAGTTGAGTTTGACTCATAGTAACCCAAGAGGAAGGAGTGCCCAGGGTCTCCAAGGATATGAATGTTTCCTGAAGCAGATAGTCTCACATTTCTCTCATAGAGTGACTGGTGGGTCTGAACCACAAACCTTATGTTAGCAGCACAACCGCTGTGACAGCAGGGCTCCTTAGCCAAAGAAAACCCTATGGATTACAATAAAACAATGTCTGATTCATAATTAACCTGTGAGCTATTATAGGGCATTTGGTGGTGCTGTGTATGGGGTCACCATAATTTGGAGGTGGATTTGAAGACAGCTGGTAACCACAACCACAGCTAGCAACCAGAAACCACCAACCATCAACCACCACCACTACCACAAGAACCACTTTGCTTCCACTGCCATCCCAGAGGCTGGAGCAAAGTAGTCCCCGGACAAAGATGTGTTTAGTAATTGATTGATGGAATGGATGAATCCACGAATGAATGGATGGAGGTCCCTGTTGTTTGGTATCAGAAAGCCCACCTGGCCACCTGGAAGAACAGGGTGGAGAAGCCTCCTTGTCCTTCTAGATAAGTATACTTTTAGTCCTTGAGTTTGTGGCTGGCTCAGGATTCCTTTCAGGGGCCTGCTGTCTGCTCTTGCAGAGGACAGATGATGGTGATGGTGATGGTGGCAGGCTCCTCCGGAGCCCCTCAAGGTGAAGGGTGACATTTGCTCTTCTCAGTGACAAGGAGAGAACAGGATGGGGACAGGTCCTATCCCCAGTGAAGTGTACCTGCTGGAATGCTGGCCCCAAAGACAGGAGTCTCTGAAGGAGAGGCTTGTAGACTTGAGAGTGGCCAGGATTCGAGGAGTTTGCTGTGGTCTCCTGTGCTCTGTCATGCTTAGTTCTGTCTGGAAAGCATATATGTAGCAGGTGCCTGCCCTGACTATGTGTCTGTGGGCAGGCAGACAGTCATGTAGCAGTGATGTGGATGTCACTCATTCAACAGGCCCTTCTGGAGCCCATGTGGCAAGCAGTTTACACTGCTTACTGACTCATTTAATTTGCACAGGAATCCCTGGGACAGTGAGTAAATCACCCCATGTGACAAAGCAGAAAATGGGGGTTCTAAGAAGGGAAAGCACTGGATTGAAGGTCATGCGAGTAGCATAAGGAAAAAGATTCAAATTGAGGTCTTCCATTCATCTGATGCCACAACCCCTGGAGTCACTTAAAGCACAACGAAGCCAGCTTGAAAAGATTTTGGGGGTTAAGCAGAAAAGAAACTCTGTTGCACATCACACACCACACACCACACATCACAAACCACACATCATCACACAGCACACATCACACTTCATCACACATCACACACCACCTATCATCACACAGCACACATCATCACACAGCACACAGAACACATCATACATCACACACCACACACCACACATCACACATCATCACAGATCACACATCACACACGTGCTGAAAAAACAAACCAACCAACTTGAGATCTGGAGTTCTTCTGATAGAGGGCAAATCCTGTCACTTTCTAATCCATAATATGGTTTCCACTTCAGACAGTTCTGGGAGAGTCCATTAAGCAACATCGTACTCAAGTGTAAATGACTGATAGCTCTTTTCTGCGAGTGGCTTTTCAATGAAGATGGTAGGTACGTATGACCCAGTGAAGAAGAGAGGGATGCTGATGCCTGAAGGGCTGAAGGGGGAAGGGGAGGTAGGAAGAAGGGGAAAGGAACAGAAAGAAAAGGGGAAAAAGGAGAGATAGGTATAGAAAAGGATGAGAGAGCCCCTGGGAAAAAATTTTAATAAACCAAAAAACCCCAGCTCATTGCCATCCAGTTGATTCTGAGTCAGTGAGCCTACAGGACAGAGTAGACCTGCCCCTCTGGGTATCTGAGACTGTAACCCTCCAGAGGAGTAGAGAGCCTCATCTTTCTCTCCAGGAGCAGCTGGTGGTTTTGAACTGCTGACCTTGTAGTTATTAGACCAACACATAACCACTTCACCACCAGGACTTCTGGACCATTTGAAAGCTTTGTATAATTGCTCCGAGGGGGCGGAGTGGCATCTCTTCCCCAGAAAGGTGCAGGGATGATCTCGGCATGAAGACCTGAGTGATGAGAAGTCAGGCAGAGATCTCACAGGAGGGTACTGTAGGCAAAGAGAAGAAAGAGCCGGGACAAGAAGCCAAGTTGGAAGCAGCCTGGCGTGTGGGTGTGGAGGGAAGGGAGTGGAGTTGAGAGACATAGGCAGTGAGGTTGGAAATAGCGTCTTGTGGATTTTTAGAGCTCATTCCACATACAAATATACACTGTGCTATCCTGTGGGAAACAGAGACGCTATCATGCAGGAACAGGTTTGGGGTATAAGAGTCAGAGCTATAAGCTCTCATGTGATAGAGTAGAACTAACCTGTAAGGTTGTCTAGGCATCTAGGTAGGATGCCCACCCGAGGTCGTAGCATTTCATGATACAGTAAGTCATCTTCATGGGAGCAGACTGCCTGGTCTTTTCTCTCACCAAGCAGCTGGGTGGGCTCAAACCTCCAACATCTAAGTGAGCAGCCAAGCGTGTAACCACTTGTTCCACGTCTCCTGACTTTCGACTCCCTGGGTTCAAAACCTATGCAAGTCATCATGACTTTTCACAAATGACTCGACATTTTCCTCATTTAAAAAAATGAGATCAACCATTTCCATCACAGGGAAGGAGGAAGACTTAAGGAGACAGCCATGGTGTTAGGGCCATTGAGCTGGTTCTGAGTCTGCATGTGCAACAGCTTGGCGTCATCCTCACCATCATGGCTGTTTGAACCTCTGTGGTAGCCACTGTGTCAGTCCGTCTCCGTGAGGGTCTTCCTCTTTCTTGCTGACCCTCTACTTCACCAGTGCCTTTCTCCAGGGATTAACGAACTGTTTCCAGCCAATACCATGTCCAAAGTACGTGAGATGAAGTGCTGCTATCCTTGTTTCTAAGGAGCACTCTGGCTGTACTTCTTCTGAGACGAGAGATTTTTTTCCTTCTCTGGCACTTTGTGGCATAACCAGTATTCTTTGCCAACATCATTATTCGAAGGCATGCATTCTTCTCCGGTCGTCCTTACTCCTTGCTCACCGCCTGCATGCATATGTGGCGACTGAAAGTATCATGGTTTGACTCAGCCCACCCAAGTCCGCAAAGTGACGGTTCTGATCGTGAAAACTTTGAACGAGTCTTGCACAGATCTGCCCCAGGCAAGATGTCAGCTGATGTCCCAGTTGCTGCTTCCAGTGCCGAATGGTGACCCAAGTGAAAGGAAGTCCGTGGAAACTGTGGTCTTGTCTCTTTGCTCATTATGGTGCTCTTGGGTACAGTTCTGAGGGGCATTGATTAAAGTTGAGGTGCCATCCAGGCTGTGGTCTTGGAGAGAGCAATAGCTGATACTTAGTGTCCATGATTATTGTTATTAGTACAATCGCTGTGTTCTCCAGTCAAAATGGTTCAGTGGGAAGAGCATTTCAGGGAGGGCGGGGCTGTGGGCCTCCTGGGACTGATTTTGCATCTCTGTAGGTAACTGATTTCTTTTTGGTCCTTGCCACACCGAGGACAGTAACTCTTCGTGGCAGACTCAAATTGTGAGCCAACATGGCAGGTGTGGGGCCGAGAAAGATGGCTGATATAGTTAGTTTATTGTGCCAACCTGGCCCATAAACACAGGTGGGGTTAATTGAAGGGCGGATGGATAAATGGCTCAGTGAGCCTAGCCTTTCTGTTTCTTGGGTCTCTTGCTTTGTGATGGTTGGACCAGGGTGCAGCTGCCTTAGCCAGTTCCCTGCTTTAGCCGGCAAGGCTCACTTCCTGCAAGACATCCCTGAGGAGAAGCCACATGGACCTACCCCGATGCAGCCCTGGGTGCTGGAGCACCCATGTGGAGACCCCTGCCAGCA
The DNA here is from genome assembly GCF_000313985.2 of Echinops telfairi. NCBI lineage: Eukaryota > Metazoa > Chordata > Mammalia > Afrosoricida > Tenrecidae > Echinops > Echinops telfairi. The sequence continues at coordinate 245,058 of NW_022103926.1, forward strand.
CTGAGATGCTTACACATTCCCTGACTCGGCTTTCCTCCTGCAGTCAGCGTCATTGCATCTGTTCTGTGAGATGGAGGAGGACTTTGTGGATTGGTGTTGGACATATGGGTAATGGGTTAATGTTGGACTTGTGGGCTTGGGCAGCACTGGGTTGGGAT
>NW_022103926.1:246398-253921 GCF_000313985.2 Echinops telfairi
AGCTTGCAAGGCTCACTTCCTGCAAGACATCCCCAAGGAGAAGCCACCTGGCTCTATCCCAATGCAGCCCTGGGTGCTGGAGCACCTGTGTGGAGACCCCTGCCAGCGATGAGATGCTTATACATTCACTGATTTGGCTTTCCCCCTGGAGTCGGCATCATAGTGTGTGTTCTGTGAGATGGAGGAAGACTTTGTGGATTGGTGTCAGACATATGCATTAATGTTGGACTTGTGGGCTTGGGTAGCACTGGGTTGGGATGTTTTCTTAATGTGCACTTACCCTTTATATAAAACTCTCTCTTATACATGAGTTTCTGTGAATTTGTTTCTCTAAAGTTCCCAGACTAACACACATACCCTGCTGTACCCCCAGCAAGCAGTCACTGTCTCAGTAGATTTACCGATAGTGGAATTCATATACAGGAAAACATTAAAAACACAAACAAAAATCTAGCAAGAATAACAAAGTGAAACAGATAAAATTCTCAATTGAGAAGAAACAGAAAATATTCAAAGCAAGAACGAATTTAAATGGACCATAAGGGAGCTCCAATGACAGGGTATTGCACTTTAACCTGACTCCACTTCCCAATGCGCTGTGTGCTAGCATGGCTAGTCACCTCCCTGGCCCGTGATCCGAGGGGATTCATCAGCTGGCGATTTAGAACTGGTGACCTTGGTGGTTAGCACCCCAACATGACACCACCATGGCACCTTACCCAGCTGTATACTTTTTTCCAAATCATCTCTGCCATTAACACCAACTCAGTGGTCCCTAAGCAACATCTTCCCCTCCCACCCTCCCTCCCAGCTGTGGGAACTGCCACTGAGAAGTTTTGTTTCTAGCTGTGTGCTTCTTTCATCCTCGGGAGAGCCTATGGTATTCGTCCTTTTGCTATGGAGTGATCTCCTTCACAAGGCTATTTCCAAGGCTCTCCCAGGTTCCATTTCCTCTTTTGGTTGGCTCCTACATGAGGAGATAACATTGGGTTCATCCAGCTATTGGGAGACATGGTGGTTATTGCCTTCTTTTGCTCTTATGTAAAGTGCTGAGGTGCACATGGATAGGTTTCTGGGGGTCTTCTTGCCTCTTCTTCTGGGCATATGATGGGGCTTCAAAACAGTTGGCAGGAAGAGATGGAATCAAAAGATAGTGGGGATTTCTGAGACCATTTGGAAGCCGCCTTGTACACACATCTCGGGGCTAGCTTGCTGCAGGTGTAGCCTTTTCAGGAACTGCCCAACTGTTTTCTGTAGTGGTTGCACCATCTTACATTCTCATCCTTCTTGGATGAGAGCTCCTGTGTCTCCACAACTTCACCAACATTTGTTTTTCTTTTCCTTTTTAAAAAAATCATTGCCATTCTAATGGGGTGAGGTGGTAGCTCATTGTTGGGTCCCCAGGAAACCTCCACAAGCGATGTGGTGTTGGTGTCGTTACTGCAGTTAGCCTTATCTAGGTCTCCTGGGTTTTTACGCTATGCTACACCTGATGGTCTTCTCACTCTTTGCATCAGGTTTCCACTGCCCTGCTGAAAGTTTCATGTAGACCCAGAGCAGGGGGTCTTCCAGTTTCCTGTGCCCTGGAATGGCCTGGTGGTGTAATGGTTACACGTTTAGCTGTGATTCACAAAGTCAGCAGTTCAAAACCACCAGCCAGCGCTGAGAGAGAAAGAACTTTCTACTCCCAGTTATAGTCTCAGACACTCACAGGGACAGTTTTACTCTGTCCTATAGGATCACTATGAGTAGTCAACTCAAAGGCAGTGAGTTTGTATTTTCCTTTATTTTTGGAACGGCCTGGCTCGCTGATCACTTTGTAGATTCTGCTTCAGTGGGTTTGGCGTAAAAGTCCAATGGTTCAGTGACTAAGCATGTAGGCCCCTCCTGGGGGCCTTGTAAGAAATGCAGAGTTTCAGGCTCTGCACTGGACCATGCAACACACAGCTGTATTTTAGCCTGAAATAATAGGGCCATCCTGGCCCGCAGCACACTCTAGGAGCAGGTGATCCCTTCACAGATGGCTCCTTGAGCTCCTCTGGGTTCAGGGTGATGCCTGACCAAGTTTCACTCTCCACTCAGTGGGGAAGTATTACAGCTAAAGGAAGTGAAAAAGCAGAACCGGTGGAGGAGGAGCAAGGGTCTCAGAAATGCAGGGTCTCTGCATTAAAGGCCCGTGGTCACCGGCCCATATCGTTAACAGGTACCATCAAGTCAGTTCCAAATCATGGCGATCCCATGTGACAGTGTCCGCTGCCCCCGTAGGGTTTTCCTGGTAGCAGATTTCCAGGCCCACTGAGTGGGCTTGCACCGTCAATCTTTTGACTCAGCATTCAATGGTTCACCATCGTGCCCCAAATGTGTGGCTAAGGCGTGCCAGAGGGGATTGAGGTCAATCTTAGCTGACTGAGGTCTTGGGGGACCTTTTCAGAGTCTCGATACAATTCCTCTGCGGAAAGGCACATGGCCTTTCAGACTGAGGTGCCCCTTGGGAAAGGCTGCCAGGATCATGGCCAGAGGTCACTTTGCAAGGTCGTAAAGTTCTGGTCTTTTTCAAGGGGCAAAGCCACGGCATTGTGACCCAGAAGTCAGCCGCATGTGTCCTTCTGTGCACTGCTGCAAAAGGCTGTGCTGAGAGACAAGCAAAAGCCCAGGCCCATTTCCAGTGGCAGGCAAAGTCAGGACCTGCTCGAGCCTCTGGGGACTGAGTTTCCCAATGTCATCGATCGTCCAGATTTCTAGCCTCTCTTGACTGTTCCTTTCATAGCTGAATTTTGATCTCTGTCTTGATGTCCATCCCATGGGGACCAGCTCCCTGTGGCCACCTCCTCTGCATATGGTCTTCAACGCACCCATTGACCAAGCCATGACGTTGTAAGAGTCCCTGGGGAGGCATGCAGGTGCTTTACAGTACAGACTCACTGCCCTCAAGTCCAGGCTGACTCATAGAGACCCTACAGGCCAGGGTGGAACTGCCCCTGTGCGTTTCTGAGACTGCAACTCTTTCCCAGAAATAGTCTCATCTTTTCCCTGAAAAGCAACTGGTGATTTCGAATTGCTGACCTTGTGGTAACCCACTATGCCACCAGGGCTTCGTTTGTATAGCAAGCTTCAAATGGCATAGAAGAGCCTTCCTGGTCTTCCTCTCTCTAAAGGTCCTCCAGAGGAGCAGCCTACCTCCTTTCTACTGCCCTCCCCCCAACCCCGTGTATCGCCTGCTGGGTGGAGCCCTATAGTGCTACGAATGAAACCGTCTTTCCCTTGAACCTCTACCACTGTTTTGGGATTCTAATCCCTATACCTGTTTAGATATTACCTGAGTAGGATGGGTTCTAAATCTAAGCACTTCTGAGTTAGAAAAAGGTCTGAATAGGTCCAGCTATCCACACACAGGGGAGACAAGAGAAGCTCACCAGGAACCCAGGGCCTGCCCAGGGCTATTGACAAGGAAGGAACTCAGAGGCAGAGCCTCCTGCTCTTGAAAACTTGTATTTCTGCTACAGCAGCATTGCAAGGAGAAGACACTTGTTCTGTTAGGAGAAGTGATTTAGGTCACTCCACCCATGGGCCTCAAGGTCCCACAATGACCTTTGCACATCCCCAGTTCTTAGCTGCTGGGGCCAGGGCTAGGAGGTTGGGGAGCAGCTTCTAGGCCATTAGCCACCCAAGGACCAGGGGGGCCTGGCCATAAGAGCTGCCCTTCAATGGGTTATGTCCTTGTTAGTGGGGCTATTGTGGTTTTAAATAGCATTGTTTTCTTTTGTATTACTTTTCTGCTAATAAAAGGCTGTTTTAGGGGCAAACAATCGATTCGTGTATGCCATCCATCCAGTTTTTCATTCCCTTGTCCATGCATTCATTCTTAATTACTTTTGCATTCTCATTCACTTATCTATCCATCCTCCTGTCCACTCATTCTCTTGTTCATTTACCCATCAATCCATTCACTTTTCCATTCATACATTCATTCACTCACTCATTCATTCACTTCTCTACCCATCCATCCACTTATCCATTCATACTTTCATTCCTTCATTCTCTTATACATTCATTTACTCGTGTACTCACTCATTCATCAATTTATTCATTCACTTGTCCATTCATTCATTCATTTGCTCACTTATCCAATCATTCACTTTTAAACATTTATTCATTCACTTATCCATCCATCCATCCATTTCCTTATCTCCTCATTCTCTTAACCATTCATTCATTTACATTCATTCACTCATGTACTCACTCATTCAGTCACTCACTCTAAAACACATTCATTCATGTATCCACCCACCTATTTATTCACTTTTTCATTCATTCACTCACTCATCCATCCATTTCTCCACTTAACCCCTATTTCTTGAGCAAGCTCAGCTCCAGTGCACGGGGAAGTCATAAAACCTAGCTGCCAGCCTGATCACTTCACCTGGGGATTTTCTGCGTAATCCCTTTAGGGGTTTCCTGACCCTGAGAAATCCAAATTTACAAATTTTATTAAGGACTTTGAGTGCTCATCATCATATGTGGGGCCTCACTGCCGGATGAAAGAAAGCTGGAAACACGTACAATCTGAAGGGACCACAGGGACTTACTCTATGGCTTTATTAGGCAGCAGGGGAAACAGATTTAACCAGCTACAGAGACTTGCAGAATTTGGCAAAGGGCCAGGCTAGGGGTCACATGCAATTCGGCTTCTTCATTTCTGGGACAGGTCCCTTCCCAGCATGCCTTGCTGTCACTCAAGGGATAATCATGATATCAATGACAGCCCTGAGGCCAACATTGATTAAGTGCTTTCTCTGTGCCAGTCACTGAGATAAGTGCTTCTCCTGAGCTGCAGTGTTCTTCCCACTGGTATCCAATGAACACTCTGGGTTGAGGCACCGAAAGGTTGGGAAAATTGTCTAAGCACATACAGCTACAAAGCACTAGTCCCAGGATTCTAGCGCACAGCCGCACACTGCCTCTCTTTAGACAGTAAGGCTCTCTGACCAGGAGTTCAAAATTGTGTTTCCAGTGATTGTGTTGGGAGAGTAAGCCTCACAGAATGCCAGGTTGTTAGAACAGAGTGTTCTTGCATTGAGGGAGGACTGGAGCAGAGACCCAACATCCATCCTCTTCCTCAGTCTGTTGCCATATATGTAGATAGGCCAATAACTCTATTTTTTATGAATTAATATATTTATATAAGTTCACACCTATGTTTATGCCTCTGTCCATAGCTTTGCTTCCTAGATCTTTCCTCTGTTTCCTTTTACCTTCCTCCTGACCCAACATCATGCTTACCCTTCTTCTGCCTCTTAGTAATTCCTCTCAGCTAGATTGCTGTTACTCCAATATCCCCAGGATCTCTACATCCTCTTTTTTGTTGATTTTAATTCCCTAGTTGTCCCCCTGTTACAGTATTTGCCCAGCGCTCCCTTTCCCCACCTCCTCCTCCCCCCAAGTCAAAATGGGTGCATAAGCAAATGTGGTGAAGAAAGCTGATGGTGACCAGCTATCAAAAGACATAGTGTCTGGGGTCTTAAAGGCTTCAAGTCAAACAAGCAGCCATCTAGCAGAACAGCGGCAAGCCCACATGGAAGAAGCATACCAGCCTGTGCAATCATGTGGTGTCAACAGGATCAGGTAACAGGTATCACAAGACCCAAAACAAACAAACAAAACATATTGTTGAGAACGAGGGAGGTCAGAGCAGAGACCCAAACCCATCTGTAGATAATAAGACATCCCTTCATAGAAGGGTCACAAGGAAGGGAATGAGTCAACCAGGACACGGTATAGCACCAATGAAACATACAATATTCCTCTGGTTCTGTGAGGCTCCCTCACTTCCTACTATCATGACTCCAGTCTGCCTTTCAGTACGGGCTAGACTGGAGCATGTACACTGGTATAGATAAGAGCTCACAACACACGGAATCCAGGTCAGATAAACCCCTTAGGAACAGAAATGGGAGTAGTGATACCAGGAGGGGAGGGGGACGATGAGGGGAGAAGAGGAGGAAGGGGAACTGACTGCAATGACTGACATATACCCCTGCCCCTGGTACAAACACTCTATGGGTGAATGGAGACAGCGGTCTGTGTAAGATATGAAAATATTAATACTTTATAATTTATCAAGGGGTCACAAGGGTGGGGGGTAGGGGGAGGGAGGGAAAAAAGAGGAACTGATACCAAGGGCTCAAATAGAAAGCAAATGTTTAGAAAATGATGATGGCAGCATGTGTACACGTATGTTGATACAACTGATGTATGGATGGTTATAAGAGCTGTAAGAGTCCCCAGTAAAATGATCTATATTTATTAACACATGTTACCACCCATATGCTTTAAAGGAAGGCCCTCTACTGGACGTCATTCCAGAATCAAAAGCCAAGTGCAAGCTCTTCCTTGGGGCACATCTTTGAAGGTCTTTTGTTGCTATGTCCTTGGGTCCTCTACCCCACCCTGCTATCAAGTGGATTCTGACTCAGGGCAGTTCTGCCTCCCCAGGGCTTCTGAGACTTCCAGTCTTTATGGAAATAGAAGGCCTCATCTGTCTCCAGCAGAGGGGTTAGTGGGTTCCAACTGCCAACCTTCCTGAGAGCCCTCGAGCGTTTGAACCACAGTGCCACCAGCTGTTGTTGGTAGGCACTGTCCAGGAGGGTCCAACTCATCGTGACCCTCTGTGCAACAGAAGGAAACCCTGCCCGGCCCTACGTGACCCTCCCCATTGTTCTTCTGTTTGAGCCGGTTGTTGGGTGAAGTGTTGTCAAGGGAGTCTGTCTCATAGAAACCCCAGAATAGAGCAGACCATCTTTATAGGAGGAGATTGCCAGACCTTTCTACGCAGAGCCTCTGGGTGGGTTCTAACTGCCAATATGGGATTTAGCAGCTGAGTGCTTAACTGTTGTGCATCCAGGCCTCCTTCCCTGTTATGGACCTAAACCAAAAAACCCCAAACCAAACCAAGCCACAAACTCCTGCCACTGAGTCAACTCTAACCTATAGCAACCCTCTCACAGAGCTGCCCCTTTGGGTTTCCAAGACTGTCGATCTTTCCTGAGGCTGACAGTCTCCAGAGTGGTTGGTGAGATCGAACACATTGACCTTACTGTATGTTGGTCAGTAGTACAATGCAGTGTTACCAGGGCACACACCCCAAAAAACAGTTGGTTCCAACTCACGGTGACCCTATAGAGTCCAACTGCCCCTGCAGGTTTCCTAGACTGTAACTCTTTATGGGCGTAGATAGCCCCATTTTTATCCCAGGGGTCAGCTGGAAGTTTTGAACTGCCGACCTGGCAGTAAGCAGGCCAACATGAAGCTGCAATGAAAGTGTGTAAAGCCCTGTTGGTGAGGCCGCCTGGCAGTGATTGATAGGATATGTGTTAAGCATGAGCAGAATCTTGACCGAAGTGAGAGGTGAAATGGGACGAGGGCCCAGAGTGGCAGAGATAACTGCCAACAACTTTTCAGAGTGTAAGGTCTGAAGATAATCCTGCTCTGATGCCGACTGTGCATGGTTTCCTGGAAAGCCACAC
>NW_022103926.1:254647-257681 GCF_000313985.2 Echinops telfairi
CCCCCAACCATAAAATTATTTTCTTTGCTACTTCATCACTGTAATTTTGCTACTGTTATGAATCGGGCGACCCCTGTGAGTCATTCGACCTCCAAAGGGGTCACGATCCACAGGTTGAGAACTGCTGATCTAGAGGGTGGGGAGTAATTATTTGCCAGGGAACATTACTAAGCATGGGTGGGTTGCGCATTTGTTTTTTTTTTAAATTGTCATGATGACAGACTGATGGTGCTTAAACAAGGGGACGTAGCAGGTCGGTGCAGGCCGATTCACCACTGTCAGTGCCTCCTGTTCACTGGGATTGCGAACAGACCAACAACAAACTGTTCAGTGTTAGTGGAAAGAGAGAAGGAGGTGGGTGGAGAGAGTGAGGTTAGAGAGCCTGAACCCAAGTTCACACACTATTAATATCAAGAAAAATACCCTGGGGTAATCGAGTCAGCTGACTTTCAAGGCTAGAATGGCCTCCATTAAGGGGGGCAGCCTTGTTCTTTCTACTGGAAGAGTCCTTATGAATGCTCATCATCTGGGGCCAAGACTGAGTTTCTAGAAATGCCCAAGGGAGATGTTATTTTTGGTAAGGGGTCTTCCTGCCAGGGTTATAAATGTGAGTACATACTTCTGGTATCTTCTCTAGCTTGCTCGGGTAAAACAAAGTCAAAGACATAGAGGAAGGGCAGTGGCCTTGTTATGAATCTTCTGGATGCTAAGCCACTTGCTACAGGTTTCTTGTGTGTATATTATTTTCTCCATCGTCTTGATGCTCCTGGTCTCATTCCCACTTTACCAATGATAAAGGAATAGCATCCTCTATGATCACTCAAGGATCACTGATGGTGTAGTGGTGCCACATTGGGCTGCCAACTGCAAGGTCAGCAGTTCGAAATCACTAGCCACTCCATGGAGAAAGATGAGGCTTTCTATTCCCACAAAGAGCTACCCACTGGGGAAGTTCTACTCAGTTGCTGTGAGTTGGCATTGACTCAATCAATGGTAGTGAGTTTGAATTTTTGGTAAGATTGTCCAGTGAGACGGAGTGTAGGATTGAATTCAGGTGTGTCTAGTTTCAAATGGACTCCTGTGGCCTTAAAAAACAACCCAGAAAAAGGGCTCAAGTAGAAAGGAAATCTTTTGGCAACATACATATATATAAGTGTGCTTAATACAATTGAATGATGGATTGTCATAAGATTTGGAAGAGCCACCAGTGAAATGATTAATTAAAGAAAGACACCCAGAAAATAGATTTTCTTTGTGGAAACCAAAGAGACAAAGTAAAAAAAATAATCACCATCTTTGGAGAGCCAGAAACATATAGGCAGAGGCATATCCAGGATGTGACCCCTACAACGATCAAAGACAATGCGAAAGGCAGCCCGGGTGAAATCGTAATTGAATTCCTTCTGGGGAGCTTACTCCTTCGATTGAGGTCATTCTGTGATCCTGCTTTCAGACATCCCTCCCCCGAAGGGCCCCCCCCTCCCCCCCGCCCCCCTTCCCCACCTGCCCCAGCCATGGTTAAAGGTGAAAGTGTGATATCTGGCTGATAGGAGTACCTCTTTGCCTCCTTAGTGAATTCTGTGCTCTATACACTTACAAATGTGCGTTCTCACTTCTTAACACATTTGCAGTCCCTGTCTAGGTAACTGTCATATACTGTGTCTTGGGTCTAGAGACTACAAACCAAACCAAACTCTCTGGGCTCTAATCGATGCTGTGGGTTTCTGAGACTGTAGTTCTGGATGAGGGTAGAAAGCTTCATCTTTCTCTCAGGGAGCAGCTGGTGGTTTTGAACTGCTGATCTTGAAGTTAGCAATCCAATACATAGCCCACTACGGCATCAGACCTCCTAGGAGCTGAAGAAGTGGCTTGTAAAACTGGCCGATTTGGATGGCAGGTATAGCCAGGGAAACAAAGGCTAGACCAAGGGAGTGACACTGAAAACTTGCGGCCAGGCAGGCAGGCTGCTTCTGCAAACACTTCCTTAAAACGCCCCAACTTTGACCTTCACCAGGTTGCATTTCTGATGGACTGTGTTCAAGCTGTGGGCCACTGGTCAAACACACAAATCCCAGTGTGACGCCCTGTTGATTAATTTCAGGGGGTTTGGTTTGGTTGTGCCTATGTAGTTATCAGCTCAAGTCCTCCTAGCTGCCCCAGGGTCCTTGTTGTCACTCAGCCACCAGGGCTTGGCACTTGTGTGCACTTCTGTGGAAAACTCAGAAGCAAATGCAAACACCAGGCAGGAATGGGAAGTGGGGACCAAAGAATCCCAGTCTCCTGAGTACCAAGAAGCTGGAAACTCCCTTGCTGTTTGAGCCTCATTCCCCCGCCCACCCGACCCCTACTTCCCTAAATCACCCTCATGGCAGGCGCTTCCGAATTGTCTCTAGAATTAATGGTAAACTCATAAGAGCCAGAACATTTTAGTGGTTCTTTTCCACGACCATTCTTGAAAGAAACTAAAAGCTCGTGCATCGCTACTGCCCTCCCTCCCCCATACACTTCAAACTGCCTGAGTGAAAACTCTCCACTCAGGGGGCTGCACCTCTGCTCTGGTCTTTTAACCTGAGACCAACAGCTCCCCCCAGCTTTAAACTCTCTCCTGCTTAAATGTACAGAGGAGCTTTCAAGTGGGTAAGGAGCCCTGGTGGCATAGTGGTTATAAGGTCGGGTACTAACCACGAGATCACCTGAGAAAGATGGGGCTTTCTACTCCTGTAAAGAGTTTGTCTTGGAACCCACTCTGAATAGGAATTGACCCAATATCAGTGAGTTTTGAGTTTTCAAGTGGGTGCTGTTTAAATGCAGTACCTCTGGGGACAGGCAGGATCGTTGTCCGATTTGAAAGTGCCCATGTGCAGGGTCTGGGGGTTTTGCTGCTGTCCTGGGGTATTGAGGTCTAAGTTACCTTAAGGGGTTCCTGGACGTGGGGGAGGGCTGGGGAGCCCCCAGAGTTGTGGAGGGAGGTCTGGATAGATAGGGAGTAAGGAAGAGGAAGAGGAAGAAGATAAGAGGAGAGGGGTGAGGTGAA
>NW_022103926.1:258433-260394 GCF_000313985.2 Echinops telfairi
CCCGGCGCGCTGCCACCTTCTTGGCGGGCAAGGGCTTGGCAGGTTCAGCCCCATCCCAGTCACCCCCTCTTGCCCCCTTCCTTGTCTGCGTCTCCTCCACACCATCCCAGGGGTCCCCATGGACCCGCCCTGGCTCCCCTGCCCTCCCACCCACCGCCATCCTCGTGACCCTTCCTGTTTATTGCTGTGGACGCCTTCCTCACCCCTAGCACCCCTCTCCCGTCATCCCTGAGGTTCCCTGGAGCCCGCATCCAGATGGTTTCTCCCTGGCGCCTGCAGTCCCCCTTGCCAACTCCATATCCTCTCCAGGGTCCCTCAGGTCCCCGTAGTCCCAGCGTGCAGGCTGTCTGCCCCACCCCCGGCCCCCTCCTCTCACCGCACACTTCCAGCTCCGTTTGCACCACTTGCCCCCTTTGTCCCATTTGGTCCAAACAGCTTCCAAAAGAGGCGTCCTGCTGCTTTCGGGCCCCAGGGAATCCATAAGCGGCGGTGTCCGGACCCTCCGGCTTTTCCTTTAGGCGCTGTCCACCAGAGGAGCAGCATTTCCGTAACTGACAAGGGATTCATTTTCCAACGCTCCAAAGACCAGTACCAGACAAGAATGGGTTGTTAAATGGCTGAAGAGGGGTTCGCGCTCTGGGGGGTGGGGAAGGCGTGTGGGCTCAGGGAGGTACATCCCAAGTTGTGATTTTATTATCCACTAAATGATTTATGATTGTCGAGGTTGCCGGTGGTAGTGCCCCGTAAAATACGATCATTTCATTAGCAGCCACTCCAGAAAAGGTTTTCTGGATGTGTCTAGTGAATTGCCAACACAACCTCAAGGCTGCCCTTGCTGGGCTGTTCCTCCCAATCGGCTTCCTCATCCACACCATCTGGAGCGGTTCCGCCAACTTTTTAAGTAGCTCTTGTGTAGAATGGAGGAGAAAAGAAGGCACTTTCTTTAATGGCTCATGTGCAATCGTGCAGTTTTGTCAACGATTGACATCTGAACCAAAGCTAGTCCCAGTTTGTGGATTGCTCTGTTCTTCTGGCCTTAGACACTCAAGATGGCTTAAATGGCTCGCGCCCTGCCATCAGCAAACCAAAGCTAAATGAAACTTCCTTTGGATGCTAAGTGTTCTTCCAATGGTTGTTTACAGCCCCCTCTCGGGCTCCACGGTATTTCTTGGGAAAAGGCAAATGGCACTTGCTTACCGGAGATATTTTTGGCCCCTGTGCTTTGTTGGCTTGGCAGGGCATGCCCTTTGACAAGCAATGCTGGGCTGGGAAAGCAGGGGAGAGGGCAAGCTCTGGGCGGGTGTTGTGAAAGTGGACATTCCTCATTCCGAATCTGACAACTCTTGGGCCAGCGGTTCTCTACCTGTGGGTCGCGACCCCTTGGGTGGTGGGGTGGGAAGTGGAACGACCCTTTCCGAGGGGTCACCCAATTCTCAACAGTAGCAAAATTCCAGTTATGAAGTAATAACAGAAATAAGTTTATGGTTGGGGAGTCACCAAACATGAGGAACTGTATAAAAGGGTTGTGACATTAGGAAGGTTGAGAACCATTGTCTTAAGCAGACTGAAGACCAGTGTTTTTATAAAATTCTGGCTGGTGGGAAACTCTGCAAAATGAGAACCTCCTCACCCTTAAACTCAAATTGTATCAAACAATAACAACACATTTTTGTCATTATTTTACAAACCCACTGCTCGATTCTGATACACTCCCACCCCCCTCCTACCTCACCACAGAGTTCAAAGTCTCCTTAGAATTTCTGAAGCTGTAGACCCACAGGAACAAGATAGTCTCAATTGATTGATTTTTCTCTCCAGGACAGCCCATCAAAGCTTCTTGACTATCTACAAATGTGACTTGAACTTGGTATAAAATGTACAATTCTCTTTTTTCCTGCTCCTGCTATCCACCAAAAGGGCCGGGAGTCTTGAGTAAGTAGACTGAGTTTCTAGATAAAGGC
>NW_022103926.1:260755-262389 GCF_000313985.2 Echinops telfairi
TTTTTTTTCAATAGACCCTTACAAGAGGCCACCTCAAAGGTTTGTTTTGTATTTCTCTCTGCAGCTAGGGTGGGCTGGGGGGCAGGGGGTTATATAACCACCTGCATAGGAACGGTCCCATGTGGTACTATGTCAGGATTCAGTTTGCTGAGATGGCCTGGCAAAGACACCTGCCGGATTTTCTCTGTTGCTGGCTACGTGGTTCCATCTGCCTGGTGTCTGGCTGGTGGGGGTCGGGCTAAGAGTTTGAGAAAGTCTGAATGGCTCCCTGGGTGGGCAGGATCTCACTGTCTTGCCAAAGGTTTAAATGGTTTCTGTTTTGCTTCATTTTGGAGGGAGCTGTGTGAGTCCAAAGGGCCTGTGGTGGCCCAGCGGGTCACTGGTTGGGCTGCTAACCGCAGTTGGCAGTTTGAAACCCCTGGCTGATCTGCAAGAGTAAGATGGGGTTTTCTATAGGCTCCTAAGGATGTACAGTTTCAGAAACCCACGGGGGCAGTTGCATCCTGTCCTATCCGGTCGCTGTAATCAGCATCTACTCGATCGCCTTGAGTTTGGTTTTCGAGTTTGGTGTGAGCTCAGTGGTCTGTGATATGCATGAAACACATGTGTAGATCTGGAATGTCAGTATCTAAGTGAGAAATGGAAAGCTAGCCCTTGACCCAGGCTAAAAGCATGCTCAACCACTCCCAGGGAGAACAATAAGAAGGAGACTGTCTGCTCCCATAAATAGGCAACCCCTGAAACTCTGAGGAGCAGTCCTCCATCCCCTAGGGCTGCTAGAGACCGGAATTGTTTAGACGTCAGGGGGTTATCACAAAGCGATTCTGACCCCTGGAGTTTGCCATGGCTGTGACCTTTAAAGAAGCAGATCATCAGGGCTTTTTTTTTTTTTTTTTTTGAGGTACCTCTTGGTGGATGTGAACCTGCTGATGGGTAGTCAGGTGCCAACCATGGATTACTGGTGCGTCACCTCGGCTGTGCTGGCGGTTAGGGACCGTCCAGCCTGCTCAGACTCATAGCAATTCTATTTACAACCGAACGGAACACTCCTGGGCCCTGAGCCCTTGATCACTTTCGTTCCCAGCTGTTGGAAGTAACTGTAATATTTCTGCATGCCCCTTATTTTCAGTTACTTTGCTTTTTATCCCACAGTTTTGAACAGGAACAACAACCACCCCCAAGTCCATAGAATGAAATGAAACCCCTGTTAGTTAATTGAAAGGAAACTCACTGTCTACAATCGCCCCCACAACCCACCCCACCCCCACCAGAGTCCCAGTAGGGGGCCCCTCTAGCTTAGGGGAAGGTTTGTTTCTGGGAGATAAGGAGAGACAAATGAGTTGTTTGGTTGACACATTGTTTAGTTAATGAGTTTAGGCACCTAAATACTGTCCAGACTGCCTTGTTTGTTCACATCTTCTAGCCCGTTCAGTCGATGGAAACATTTGTTGAGCTAATGTATCTGATAATGGGCCACCTTGGGGATGGTGACTGTGACCCACCGGATAAGGTGGGCAGACTTGACTTTTAAGAGAAAAGCAGACAGACGTGCATGGTGGTTTGCTCTCAAGACATGTTCCAAAAGAAATACTTACATTTAGGTAGAATCTAATTCCTCAGCCAACCTCTAGTCA
>NW_022103926.1:267251-269173 GCF_000313985.2 Echinops telfairi
TTTATGTTAAGGGCCCCCTTCTATGTGCTCCTTGGAGCTGAGCAACAAGACTGGGGTTAGAGTTTTTGCCAATACAGTAATATATATTCTCCCTCTTTTTTATATTATGCTTGTCAGGTACTCTGATTTGGGGGGGTGTCACGCTGACCCCCAGAGGGGGCGATCCAGTTTATCAAGGGGGTTATTTCCTTCTCGACCAATTGGAACTGAATTCGCCCCCTGGACTCTGACGATCCGCCTATTTTCTCCCACACCACGATCTGCCTCAGTTAAAATTCTGCTTTTTCTTTCTGCTCCAAATTATGGCTGCCCACCACCCCCATTCCCCAGGCTATGAGCTCAAGGTAGCTTACAGCATGGAGAACTCTGGCATGGGGTACTCCTCATGTCTGGGATTATGTCCTCTTTAGGGTGTGAGCCTGGAGAAATTGCTACTCTCTGCGAAATGGCAGGAGTAGCTTTTTAGCTGGAGCCCGCAAGTCCAGCTCGCCAAACCTAGAGGAATTTAGAGTGTTCTTGGTTCGTTTTGTGAGTGGAAATCACACACATTAAAAGGGGGGTTCAGGAGAGACCCTAGTATCCTAATTCTAATTTCAGGACTCCACCTCCTAGTTTCCTTCACCTTACCTCCCAGTTTTCTGGTCTGGCAGCAAGAGCTCCGGATGGGTAAGTCTTAAGTAGCTGCCATTTGCTTGGCACCCCTCCTTTCTTTTCCTTCTTGAACTCCTTGACATCAGCTCCCATTTACCACCACCCCCCGACTTCCACCGTACCCCCTAGAAACCCTGAGTTTCCTATACTGAAAAACAGAAAAACATATAATGAAAATTCAAGACAATACACATCTGAGATAACCCCCAATATGAACAAACCAAAGACCAACACCAACAAACAGGATAACCCCCAGAAAATGTTGAAAACCAGATCAGGCCTACTGTGCATTAGAGAGGGTAGGGGGTGGGGGTCAACTGACAAGGATTTAACTGTTCAAGTCAGGTTTATCATTTGGATCTTCTGTAGTCATCTCTCCAATGCAGTCAGTTTGGTAACCAGTTTCTTCCCATCTATTTTGGCTAGAGGGAAATCCCTGGAGGCTTAATTCCTATGTAGTTCCCAAAGGTAGCTTGGGCTTCCAGTGTCATCGACAGCCTTTTGCAAACTAGATTCTGACAGTTTAGGAGCTGATACTATTCCCTCTTTGACTATCCTTCAGTCACTTCTGTTGCTGTATTTCTTCCATATGGACTTAGTTGACATCTCACTTGGTTGGCTGCTTGTTTGGAAACAAGCCTTTAAGACCCACACACTATTTTATCTGATAGCTGGGAACCATCGAATTTCTTTACCACACTTTAAAAAAATCATTTTATTGGGGGCTGTACAACTCTTATCACAATCCATACATACATCCATTGTGTCAAGCACATTTGTACATTTGTTTCCATCGTCATTCTCAAAACATTTGCTTTCTACTTGAGCCCTTGCTTAGTATCAGCTCCTCATTTTCCTCTCTCTCCCTGGTCCTCCCTCCCTCATGAACCCTTGATAATTTATAAATTATTATTTTTGTCATATCTTAGACTGTCTGACATCTCCTTTCACCCACTTTTCTGTCATCAGGTATATGGAGGGGATTATATGGAGATCCTTGTGATTGGGTCCCCCATCTCTCCCCCACC
Organism: Echinops telfairi; assembly: GCF_000313985.2. Classification (NCBI taxonomy): domain Eukaryota; kingdom Metazoa; phylum Chordata; class Mammalia; order Afrosoricida; family Tenrecidae; genus Echinops; species Echinops telfairi. The sequence goes on from NW_022103926.1 coordinate 268,931, forward strand.
TTCCCTCCACCCTTCTGATATTGCTGCCACTATCACCACTGGTCCTGAGGGGTTTTTCTGTACTGGATTCCCTGTGTTTCCGGTTCCTATGTGTACTAGTGTACATCCTCTGGTCTAGCTGGATTTGTAAGGTAGAATTAGGATAATGATAGTTGGGGGATGGAAGCATTAAAGAACTAGAGGAAAGTTTCATGTTTCATTGTTGCTACACTGCACCCTGACTTACTCATCTCTTCTGTAAGC
>NW_022103926.1:269865-274536 GCF_000313985.2 Echinops telfairi
CCTCCTCACCACCGATTTTGGATCACTTGTTGTTCCCTTTTCCCTGGGTTTGTTAACACCCACTTTCTTTCCCCCGCCTCCCCATATCCCATGTCCCCCTGGAACTGTTGGTCCTGATGTTTTCTCCTCTGGATTGTTAATCCTGCCTATCTTATCTAGATAGACCTGCAGAGATAATAATATGCACAAAAACAAGAAAGAGAAAAACAGATCAACAAAAGAAAATAAACAAGCAAAAAAAAAAAAGACAAAAAGAAAGAGAAAAGCCAGTAAATGGTTCAAGGTCTGTTTGTTGACCTTTAGGAGTGTTTTCCGGTTGAGTCTGATGGGGTGCCATGCCCTGGCCCCAAAGTCTAATTTTGGTATTCCCTCGGGACTTCCTTGCTCTGCTCCTTTTGCTGTTCTGTTGCACACCCTTGTTTTGCCTCGGTGTGGTAGGGTCAGATAGGGCACCAGTCCCACACTGTGTCTCCATTGCAGTCCCCCATAGGGCTATGGGTCAGTGAGAGATGTCGCGTCTCATAATGGTGCTGGCCATATAGCCCTCCTCTCTTTGCATTGGCTGCTCTCAGCAGGGATATCATCCTCAAGGCTTGGTGGGCCAGGATGTGCTCCACTCTCTCTTCTTCCCCCTTCATTTGGTCCCATGTGCTCTGATCAGACCTGTCCCTCTCCCTGAGCTGCAGCTTCAGGGCTGTCCTCTTCACACTTTGCTAGAGCAAAAAATATGCTACAACCATATCTTTTGTGTTCTTTCTTGAGAGTTAGGGCCTTGATGTAAAAGCTAATTGTTAAATTAGAGCTAGGATTTAGTGTGAACCCCAAACCCATTCCTGGATCTATGCTTTTTTTTTTTTTTCATTCTTTGGCTCCCTTTCAAAATCTTGTTAATTTATGATAGGCTTATCAATCATTCCCCGGGGGCATAACAATCTTCTGTTAATGTTATCTTTGATTAGCCCTTGGTACTAATTTTTAAAAGCACGTTGAGAGAGGAATATTGGGCCAATTTAAGTACCTGAATTATTCATGTGTGCAGAGTCAGTCTTTCCTTGGCTGGATGCTGTTTACACAAATAATGGGAGTTGGTTGTCAGGGAAATTTTACAATAATATTCACTGAGAATATCAGTCACAGGTTTGCTGTAATAATATATATCTTACTGCAGCATTGATGTAGCAAGACCATGATGGCACAACTGTCTTTCACGTCCTCAGGCACCATGAATTTTCCATCTTGAGTCCTCCGGTTACAAGTGTGTCATGGATAGAGTCCAGCTCACCCAGTTGTATTCTTTGGTTTGGTGCCGATGCTGAACAGGTTTCATTGAAGGAGCCAGAGAGGAAGAAAGGCTTACTTTCTTCCTCCTGAGAAAGCCAGTCATTGAAAACCTGAGAGATCAGAATGACCCTCTCTGGCTCCAATGGTAGACATGGGTGTTGCCGTTTAGTCAGGGCCAACTTGTCTGAAACTAAAAACAGCATGCTTTGAAAACAAACAAACAAATCCCCACCATAAACAAAAAAGACCAAACTCACTGCCATCGAGTTGATTCTGACTTATAGCACCCCTATGAGGCATACTAGAACTGGTAACTCTTATGGGAGCCTCAACTTTCTCCAAAGGAACCGCCTGTGGTTTCAAACTCCTGACCTTGTGGTTAGCAGCCCAGTGTGTATCCTGGTGCTCCACTGAGGCGCCTTTCAGAGCCGGTGAACTGCGGCTATCATGAAATCACGCCGAGACAGGATGAATTATACAAAATTGCCTTCTCAAGTCTAGTTCTGTCTGTGGGACATTGAGAAACCAGGATCATCAGTCCCAAAGCCTTCCCTTTAAAGCAGCAGTTCTCAACCTGTGGGGGTCGAACACATATTTCCGATGGTCTTAGGAACCGAGATACTGCTGCTCCTCTAGTGTCCAGGCGGGTCCTCCCACATGCAGATATGCCCACATATGTGTACCGGCATGGACTGTTATCCATGCTACACCATGCTTCAAGACAAAATTTCATTTATTTGTCATTATAAATAAATATTTCACAATGTAAAATTACATATTGTTTTTGTGATCAATCACTATGCCTTAATGATGTTCCATTTGTAACAATGAAAATACATCCTGCATATCAGATATTTACATTATGATCCCTAACAGTAGCAAAATTACAGTTATGAAGTAGCAACAAAACTATTATGGTTGGGGTCACCACAACATGAAGAACTGTATTAAAAAGTCGCAGCATTAGGAAGGTTGAGAATCACTGCTTTAAAGAAACAAGAACTTCCTGAAAGGAGAACTTGTGAGATGCCTTGGGGTTGTGGGTTAGCTGCTGGGCTGCTGGCTGGAAGGTTGTCTGTTCAAACCCATCAACTGCTCCCTAGGAAGAAGCAGGAGGCTGGCCGCCTCCGTAAAGATCCACAGCACCTGAACCCCTATCTCAGGTTGCTAGAAATTGGACTAGACTCGATGGCAGTGTGGGCTGGGTTTGACTCTTGACCTACCAAGCACAGGTGGCACAGTAGTGAAACACTAGTTTGCCACCACGCAGCCACCTTTCAGCCAGTGGAAGACGTGGTCATCTGCTTCCTCAACGACGGCCACCTTAGAAGCCCTTTGGGGCGGTTTCCCTCTGCTCGGTGGGTGCACTGGATGTCAGAAACAACTCCACGGCCACAGGTTTGGCTTTTTGACATCCATACCGAAGCTGCTTCCTCGGGAGAAGCTGGCAGGTTTGAATCACTCACCATCATTTTGGTTTGCTGCCAAGTGCTCATCCACTGTGCCACCAGGGATCTGCATAATCTACATCCCTGCCGCTGAGTCCATTCTGACTCAGAGCAACCCCCTAAGACAGAGAGGGACGGGCCTAGGGTTCCCAAAGACTGTAAATTGTTAGGGGAGTAGCCAACCTCCTCTTTCTCACGCAGAGAGGCTGGTGGGTTCGAAACACCGACTTCGTTGGTTAGCAGCCTGATGCTTAACCCACAGCACCTCTGGGGTTTCTCATACAGAAGCTAATAATGTTTTGGGCAATTGGAGGAAGACAAAGGACACCATTTAGAAACAAAAACTCGCCCAGGATGCTAATTAAGTGATGGAGGTGATGTCTATAAAGGCAGGGGGCTTCATTCATTCATCGCAGGCTTTCCAGGGTCTATGGTAGTACTTGGCACATAATTAAAACAAAGCAAAACAAAACAGGACAATGCATGTGACCCTGGAGTCAATTCTGACTCTGCGACCTGCTAGGACAAGGAAGAATTTTAGGATTTTTTGAGGCTGCCAAGCTTTATGGGAGCAGATAGCATCCTTTTTCTCTCAAGATGTGGCTGGTAGGCTTAAACCACTGACCTTGGGGTGAGAATGCTTAACGACTATGCCACAAGGGCTCCTTCACACAGTAGTAACGGAACCAAACTCAACTCCCAAACCCACTGCCACAGAATGGATTCTAACTTGTTGCGACCCTATGTACGGTCTATGAGACTGTCAGTCTTCATGGGAGCAGACCTTGTGCCCAAGGAGCAGCTGCTCAGTGAATTTGACCTAATGACCTTGTGGTGAGCAGCCCAGCCCCTAAGAGGGGCTCCGTAAATTTCTGTTGCCAGGCAGGTAGGAGGCTGGCTCTGTTGTCGTTGGCTGAGAATGATTTCTGTGGTGGTGTCTGCCTCTCTCACTTGAGCACAAGTTCACGAGGTAATTTGGTTTGACCTTTCCCGTCTTATTTCAGTCTTGGTCAAAATTAATTTGTGCCCGGGACTTGAAGCCGGGTGTGCAGTCTGGAGCTGTCAGTTCTCAGAAGTCAGTGTTTCAGTACATTTCGTCTTGGATGCAGCCTCTGTCCGAGTTTGCATCGTGGCATCATGTGCGTCTGAGGCGCAGTCCGTCTCTCAGAGACCAGGCCCGGTGCTGGCACTCAAGGTCATCCTCCAGGGTGGTGGCACCGTAAGGTGATGCCTCATTACCCTGAGTCTGGCTCAACCCCACAGTTGTTTGCACTGGGACCCACGCTGTTGGGTGGAGGTGATGAGGCTTCACGGGAGAACTGCCGGACAACCACCCCGCCTCCCCCACCCCCCCCACCTCCCCGTGCTGACCACAGAGTGCTGAGATGTAAGATAGGAGAGAGCAGGATGCCCAGGAACAGGAAGTCTTGCTTCTGTGAAGTAATAGTACAATGCAAACCAGTTGTCACCCAGGCGGCGCTGACTTGCGGCGAACCCACACTCATCCGAGGAGAACTGTAGAGTTTTCTGAGGCTGATGTTTCCTGCTGATGGCCAGGCCTTTATTTCCGAGAACTTTTGAGTGGATTTGACCCTCCACCCTTTGGGTGCACCATCGAGCTCATTAACTGTGTCATCCAGGACGCCTCACATTTATGGAGAGTGCTCCCAGTTTATAAGGAGCCCTGGTGGCACTGTCAAGCAAGCCTACTGGCCACAAGGTAGGTGGTTCAAATCGATCAGCTGTGTCTTGGAAGAAAGATGAGGCTGGCTGCTCCCTTAAAGATTGACAGGCTTGAAAACCTATAGAGCAGCCGTTCTCAACCTGTGGGTTGCGACCCCTTTGGGGGGTCGAACGGCCCTTTCATAGGGGTCGCCCAATTCATAACTGTAACAAGTTTACAGTTATGAAATAGCAACAAAAATAATTTCATGGTTGGGGG
>NW_022103926.1:275108-277307 GCF_000313985.2 Echinops telfairi
GTGCAAGCATTTTTGTTTGTTTCACACATTATTCCTCAGTATTATCAACTGAGTACTCAGGGCTGCCAGCTGAAAAGGTTGGATGTTCAAGTTCAATCCGGACTCGATGGAAGAAAAGCCTGATGTTATACGTGGTAAGGAGCCTGTCTCTTCTCTGACTTGCAGGGAGTCCCCATGAGTTGATATCTCTCGGCTCACTAACATTGAGTAGCACCCATAGGACGAGGTAGAACTGCCCCTGTGTGTTTCCAAGACCAACTCTTTATGGGAGGAGAGAGCTCCATTCTTCCCCCTTAGAGTGGTTGGTGGTTTGGAACTGCTGACCTTGTGGTTAGCAGCCCAGTATATAATCCACTCCACCACCCTCCTGAAATTGTTTCTATCCTTGTCTGTCTGTTTAGCCAGCAGCCTTGTTTTACAGATGAAGGAAGACACATTTCAGGCAGGTTCGGGGGTCTCCAGGAAGCAGCCATGGGCGACCCTGACCAGGGACACAGGCAGGGTATTCCAGAGCCCAGCTCTTCACACATTTCTGTGCCTCTTCATCAAAATGAGCAGCAACCCCCTAGCACTTCTTCTTTTTGACAGTTTTTGTGGCACACAATCCACACATCCTACAATTCAATAGTCCAATCATATCAAGAAGAGCTATATAATCATTATTCCAAAAAATTTTTGGAAAATTTTTTCTTGTGTGTGTGTGTGTGTGTGTGTTTCGATCCCTTTTAAAATGAGCTGTGAGCACTTGTTCACTGTGCAAGGAATGGACCGGTCTATATTTCTGTATTCTGCTAGAGAGCATACCATGGCGGTTGCCAGAGCAATGTTGGAGAAATTGAGACTGTGCCAGGGGGTGTCCTGGGACTGACAAGGTGCCACCCTGCTTCGGGGACCTATGGAGCCTGTAATTATGACTAAGTGAATCAGTAAGCCTTGCCTGCAGTCCCAGGAGAAGCTGGAGGTTAAATGCTTGCTCCCTTTATCAGGAGAAGCAAGACGCGCCATCCTGCCACCTTGGATGAGAAATTGACAATGCGGTGCTCTGCCCAGCTTCTGAAGGGGATTACTACCTGAAATCACCTTTGGAGAAAGTGGCCACCCAGAGCACACCCCTTTCTGTGCCCCCACTTCTCCATCCCTGGGAAATGCCTCCTCTCCCCCAAACAAACAAACAAACAAACAAACAATAAAACAAGTAAAAGGGTTCAGCAATGTGTACGGCCTACTGCAAACTCCAAGTTGCATTCTCATTTAAATAACCAACCTTTGTTCCTATCTTTGAGGACCACTTCTCTAGGTGTAAATGTGTCCTATCGGGCCTGCCCCACTCCTTACCGCTCCCTGGATCAGGCAGGCCATGATCAACCAGGCAGCTCTCCTCTATTATAGTCGAATCATTTGAGTGTTAAGTCATTTGGGGCCTCCTGCTCTTGGACCTGCCTTCTGTTTGGCTTCTCTCATTTCCTGCTTCTTCATTTTTTCCCCCCACTTAATATTTTTATTACTGATGAGAAGTTAGCGCCCTTGGGTTGTTTTCCAACTGCGACATGAGTCTAAATAAAGTGCCCAAGTAATACCTCTGTCTCTCACAATATGGAAAGGTTCCTTTGGATTTGGGACATCTTCTCTTGAGTCCTGGTATATATCGTAGTGGTTACACTTTGAGCCGCTCACTGCAAGGTCATCGAAACCACCAGCTGGTCCTCGGGAGACAGGCAAGGCTGTTGGCTTTCAGTCTTGGAAACTCCCAAGAGCACTTCTGCCCTGTCCTTCAGGGTCACAATGGCTCGGCATGGACTGGATAGCAGTGCATTTAGGTTTTTGAGGTTTCTCTTGGGCCATATATTAGATGTTTCAGCTTCAGTGTGGCAGCGATGCTAACCCTTTCTATCTAGGCTACAACTCTACCCTAAAGGGTCCTTGTGAGATAGAATCACCTCATTTGCCATGGGTGTGGTTTGGGGTTTATGTAGGGCTCACAGAGCAACACAAGCATACATATGCACACTTCTGCTTAGCGCAGCCATTTCTATAAGAGCAAAAACATGGAAACAGCCCCAAACCCCAATGATAGAGGAAAAGAAAAACAAGCTCTGGTACATTCATACTGCAGAATTTTATGCATCCATAAAAAGTAATGACAACTTTCTTAAACACGGCCAGACACGGAAAAAACTAGCGAACATTATGCTTAGCAAA
>NW_022103926.1:278609-284489 GCF_000313985.2 Echinops telfairi
ACTGTGGTGTGCGTGCCCATCACTGCGCCGCCCTCATCGTTACCGTGGTGTGCGTGCCCATCACTGCAGCTGCTGTGTCAGTCCGTCCTGGTGAGGATCCTCCTGTCTTGCACATGCTCCAGGCGTGACGTTCTTGTCCAGGGAGTCTTCTCTCTTGATCACATGTCCAAAGTGTGTGAAATGAAGTCTTGACAGCTTTTAAAGTGCATCAGGGCTGTACTTCGTCCCAAACAGATCTGTTTGTTCTTTTGGTAGTTTGCTCTTTTGACAGTCTTCTCCAGCCCTGTAATTCAAAGGAATCATTTCTTCTCTGGTCTTCCTTAGGCAAAGTCTAACGTTCACATGTATGTGAGGCAACTGAAAATCCCATGACTTGGATCAGGCGCATCTTAGTGCTTAAAGCAACACCCTTGCTTTTCAATACTCTAAAAAATTCCTGTGCCGCAGATAATGGAATACATCTTTTGATCTCTTGACTGCTGCTTCCATGAGCATGGATTGTGGCTCCAAGCGAGACAAAATCCTGGACAACTTCAATCTTTTCTTCATTTATCATGATGTCATCTTTTGATCCAGTTGTCAGGATTTGGGTCTTTTTTACAGTGAGGCATAATCTCCACTGAAACCTGCAATCCATGGCCTTCATCAGCAAGTGCTTCAAGCCCGCCTCACTTTCAGCAAGGAAGGTTGGGTCATTTGCCTATTGAAAGTCATTAATAGGCCTTCCTCTGATGTTGTTCCCATACTTATTCTACCTGTATGCTCTATGGTAAGTGGACACAAACTTGACACACACAGTTCTCCTGATTTTGAACAGTAATCTACAGCAATAAACTTCAAAAATTTTAGTTCTTATTTTAAACACAGATAATCCAAGAGGAAAACATTAGGAAGAAATGTTAAAATCCATGGTTTTCCTTTAACTCAGAGCCCCGGATGGGGCAAATGGTTCAGCACTGAAAGATGGGTTCCCTTTAGAAGCAGCAAAGCCCACGTGAAAGAAGCACACCAGCCTGTGTGATCATGAAGTGTCGATGGGATCAGGTATCAGGCATCAAAGATTAGAACAAAAAATCATATCAACCCGAAGGTGGGGGGCGGGCATGGTGACACAGAGTGGAGACTCAAAGCCCATCTTTAGACCATTGGACATTCCCTTACAGAAGGGTCACAAGGAAGAGATGAGTCCGTCAGAGTGCAGTACAGCACTGATGAAACATACAACTTTCCTCTAGTTCTTCTTTAATGTTTCCTCCCCACCCCCACCCACTACCATGATCCCAATTCTACCTAGATCAGAGCATGTACTAGACCAGGGCATGTACATTGCTATAGATAAGAGCTCAAAACATAGGAAATATAGGATAGATAAATGCCTCAGGACCAATAATGAGAGTAGAGATACCAGAAGGGTGAGGGGAAGGTGGGTGGAGAAAGGGGGAACCAATCACAATGATCTACATATAAACCCTTCCTAGGGGGATGGACAACAGAAAAGTGCGTGAAGGGAGACAGCAGTGGGTATAAGACATGGGGTGGGGGGATTTATAAATTATTAAGGGTTCATGAGGGAATTGGGGGGAGGGAAATGAGCTGATATCAAGGGCTCAAGTCGAAAGAAAATGTTTTGAAAATGATGATGGCAACATATGTACAAATGTGCTGGACACAATGGATGTATGGTTGTATGGTAATAACAATTGTAAGAGCCCCCAATAAAATGATTTTTTTTAAAAGAAAGAAATATGAGTTCTCCACCTCCCCTAATCTACTTAGCTATCGATCCACTCATTTATCCTGATCTATTTATCCATCCATCCATCCATATCTATCCATTCATTCACCCTTCCACATCCATCTTTATTCATTTATTTATCTGTCCATTTCTCCATCCATCCATCCATTCATCCATCCATCCATGTTGATCAATTTATTAATCTATACACTCATCTATCCTGACCCATCTAACCATTAATCTACCTGATTAATGGTTAATTCTGATCCATCTATTTACCCACCCATTTATCCATCCTGATCCATCTATCTATCGATCCACCCAACCACCATGCATCCATCTGTCAATCTGTATATCCTTCTATGCTGATCCACCTGTCCATCTGATTTCTGTATTAATTCATCCATCTTTACTCATATCCATCCATCCATTATCTTTCTACCCTGATCCATCTATCCAACCATCCATCCTGATCCTTCTATTCATCCTTGCCCTACCAGGTACTCCACTCTCCAGTAAGCTGGTTCCATAGCAGATGAGCTCACATTTATGCTATTCTTATAACATGTAGGCAATAGGAGTGTTGACTAATTTTTAAGTTATTTCTTTAGTAAAATGGAAAGTGATAAGGCAGCTGGCACAAATGACATTAACAAATTGAATATTTATAGTGTGTATAAACCAGTTGCCATGGTGTCAATTTTGGCTCATGGTGAACCCATATGTGGCAGAGTGGAACCTTGCTTCCAGGGGGTCTCAGTGGCTGGGTTTTGGGGAAGTAAATGGCTGAGACAATTGAACCACTTGACACCCCCAAGCTTAAAGAATGAAAGAAAAAACAAATCAAACCTCAAGTTGCACTGTTAAAGGATTTTTATGGGCAAAATATTGAATGTTGCAGGAAGTATTCAAAGAAGGTGGAAGGAATAGATCACAGAGTCACTGTACCAAAACAAACTGGTCACCCTTCAAGCATTTCAGGAGGTGGCATATGATCAAGAACAAATGACATTGAAGGAAGAAGTCCAGGTTGCACTGAAGTCATTAGTGAAAGACCAGACTCTTGGGAATTGAAGGAATATCAATCCAGATGTTGTAGCAAACAGAGGTAGAGCTGGAAGTGCTCACTTATCTATGCCAAGAACTTTGGAAGATAGCTATCTCCCCCATTGACAGGAAGAGATCCATAGTTGTGCCTATTCCAAAGAGTGAGCCAACAGAATGTGGAAATTAGTAAACAACATCATTAGCATCACACACAAGTAAAATTTTGCTGAAGGTTTTTAAAGAGCTGAATGCAGCGTAGATTGACAAGGAATGGCCAGTAATTCTAGCTGGATTCCGAAGAGTTATTGAATTCGAGGACTATCATTGCTGATGTCAGATGGATTTTGGCTTAAAGCAGAGAATACCAGAAATATGTTCCTTTCTGTTTCATTGACCATTGTGTTAGACAGGGTTCTCTATAGAGAAACAAAACCAGAATGCGAATAATTTTATATATATTCATACAGAGATAGATATATAACATATGACATAAACAGTTAATTAAATTATAAAGCAGTACAAATGGCTCAGTGCAACTCACTCCCATGAGGCAGTTGTGAGACACTGGCAGTCCTTCAAATCTTGAGGGCCGCCAGGTAGTCCTCTGTAGAGCAATGCAGGCTATCCAGGCACAGGCAGCAAACAGCAAGGCAGGTCACCAACAGTCAGCCAGATGACAGGGTCTGACAGTCCCTCGCTCACCTAATGTAAATTCCAATGGTGTGGCGAAGCAGGTCTTGAAGGAACCTCAAATTATAACGACACAGTCCACGGGTTAGGTGTCCCACAGGTAGTGTAGCTTGCAAATTGAGACACAGAACAAGCAAGGCAGCTGCACACTGGTCCGATGATCAAAGAGCAAGAGACAAGAAAGGGGAGGCCCGCTGAGCCATTTATCTCTCCCCGCCCTTCATTTAACCCCACATGTGTTTATTGGCCAGGTTGGCACAATAAACTAACTACCTCAACCAAGCAAAGGCATTCGACTTTCTGACTCATAACGAACTATGGTGACATTGTGAAGATCTGGAATTCCAGACACTTCATTGTGTTCAGGCAGAATTTGTTCAAGGACCAAGAGGCAATGTTCCCAACAAAACAAGGGGACAGTTTGTGGCTTAAAATCAAGAAAGGTGTGCTCCAGGGTCTTATCCGTTCATAATACTTGTTCATTTTGTGTGCGGGGCTTTGTGAAGGAGAGTGTGGCATCAGAATTGGTGGAAAACTCATTAACTGCCTGCAAGATACAGGTGATAAAACTTTGCTGCAGAAAGTAACAAAGACATTTAGTACTTACTGATAAGATCAAAGACTACACTCTTCAGTACGGGTTCTATCTCAATATTAAGAAAACCAATAAGCGCCATCAAAAATAACGGGTAGATGGTTCAAGTCATCTAGGATTTTATTTTACTTGGCTCCACAATGAACCCTTATGAAATCAAACCATGTATTGTCTTGGATAAGTCAGCTATGAAAGATCTCTAAAGTGATACAAAGCAAAATGAAAGTACACTTGACCTAAGCCATGGTGTTTTCAGTTGCCTCATGTGCATCGGAAAGCTGGACAATGAATAAGGATGTCTGGAGAAGAATTGTTGATCTTTAGAGGTTTCTACACCTCGATGCTTCTGCCACACACACTGCACTGATCTGAGAAGCCAAAGGTAGTTCAAGCTTCACATGTGAAACACTGCAGATCTCAGAGCCCAGATGGGCAGAATCTCCTGTCCCCAGAATTTCCCTGGTGGGCAACCCTACAAGGTGCCATAATTCACTGTTATCAAGGGAGGTAATGGTGACTCATAGCAACCCTATAGGACAAGGTAGAACAGTTGCCGAGACTGTTCTACTTGAGTAGAAAGCCTTGTCTTTCTTTCTCTGAGTGGCTGGTGGTTTTGAATTGCCTACCTTATGGCAAGCAGCTCAACACCTAATGACCGCGCCTCCAGGACACCCGAAGGTGCCATAGCGAGTGCCAGTTTGGGATCAGGAGGGTCAGGTGGCCAGAGTGTTTTGACTCGTGAGCGCTCATGTGTGTGAGGAAGGAGTCTCCATATTTGCTGTTGCTCTGGAGCCTGTGTTGTGGTTACCTGTTGGGCTGTGATCTGTATGGTTGGCAGTCCAAAAACCCCAGCAGCCCTGCAGGTGAAAGACTGGGCTTTCTACTCCCATAAAGTGTTATAGCCTCAGAATCCTGTAGGGTGTCGCTATGAGTCAGCATTGACTCTATGGCCGTGAGGATGGTTGTTCCCTGATCCTTGGCTCCTTTGGACTCATGGTGACTGCAAGGGACAGTGGAACTGCCCCTAGGGGTGCTTCAGGCTGTAAGCTGTACATGTGCAGGTTGGCAGGCCTTTGGGTGGGATGGAACCACTCACCTTTCAATTAACTCCTGAGGTTCCAAACCCAGAAGGGTGGGTTCAGATTGCCAGTCTTTTCCAGCTGTTATCTGAAAACGTATCCTTTTGCTCCACCTGGGGGCTCCTAGGAATCCTGGTGACAGAGTGAGTTACACCTGGGGCTGCTAACCACAAGGTCAGCATTTAGAAACCACGGGCTGCTTCGAGGGAGAAAGACGAGGCTTTCTACTCCCATAAAGACTTACAGTCTTGGAAACCCACAGGGGAAGTTCTACTCTGTTTTATAGGGTCACTTAACACTATTAAGTTTGGTGTTTGGGGGACCTTTAGCTATATAAGCAATCCTTTAGAAAATACGGTGTTAAAAATTTTCATGTTGAAAAAATAGGACCAAACCAAAACCAGCAAAAAACAAGAAAACCACCAAAAACAAGAAAACCACCAAACTCACTCACTACCATTGAGTGAATTCCAAAGCATAGCAGCCCTTAGGACAGAGTAGAACTGCCCTTGTGAGTTCCCCAGGCTGTCAGACATGACAGCCTTATCTTTCTCTGCTGGCTTCAGACTGCTGACCTCCCGGTTAGCCGTCCAATTCATAGTTCAGTAGGCCACCCAGGTTCCTTGAATAATAGGGCAGTTATTAATAATGTTGATAGCATTATCAATTGAGAGAAGGTACATGCCAAAAGTTTTATATATATATTTTAATATTTGTTTTGGGTTTTTTAAATC
>NW_022103926.1:285363-286890 GCF_000313985.2 Echinops telfairi
GGCTGCATTGGGTCCATTTGGGATATCTTCATGTTGAACTTGACAGTCTTGTGAGTGGTGCATTCTAAATGGTAAAACCTGAATGAAGCCAAGTACAGAACCTCTGCAAAGAGAAGTCCTTGAGATCACATTGGGACTGACTTCCATTGTCAGGAGCACATTCATGAATCCAATTAGGATTTGCCTTCTGCCCCTCATCATTCCTGATGTGCTTTTCCTTGTCGGTAGCTTACAGCAACATACAAGTATCGAATGCACTTTAGAAGCGAGGATGATGTTTGGCATGCTGAGGTACCAGTCCCTGGAGAAGGACATCATGCTTTGTAAAGTAGAAGGTCAGAGAAAGAGCAGAAGATGCTCAAAGAGATGGATGGGCCCAGTGGCTGCTACCATGGGCAAACAGCAACCATTGTGAGGATGGCATGGGGCCAAGGAATCTTTCCTTCTGTTGTGGTACGTGGGGTTGCTGTGAGTTGGATCCGACCTGACACCACCACCACCACCACCATACAGACTAGTCCCAATCTCTCGAATTGCTACTTAATAAGTCATGGAGTCGAGTTGTGTTCTTCTCTTATACATAGGGGGGAGGGAGGGTTGCTCTGAGTCAGAATCAACTCGATGGCATCTAGCAAGAACAGCAACGTGGGACCATGCTTTACATAACGTTTCGTTCCTAACCACAGCTGTCATGGGAGTGAATACACATTCTCTGTGGATCTAAATGGACCTCCGTGGGAGCCTTTCTCCAGGATGTTGCCGCTCTTACGGGCCATGGAGTCAATAGCAATCTTACAACATAAGAGACACTACTGGGTCCTGCTGGGGCACCCTCACAATTGTTACGCTTGAGCTTGTGCAGCCACAGTATCAATCCATGTCTTTGAGGGTCTTCCTCTTTTTTCACTTACCCTCTACTTTACCAAGCATGATGTCCTTCTCCAGGGACTGGTCTTTCCTGATCACATGTCCAAAGTACGTGAGATGAAATCTCACCATCCTCGCTTTGAACTGTCTTCTCTATTTTAAGGATGAACGGAGCGGCAAAGAAATATCCAACTAGGTTTATAGGTCTGCCAGCAGAAACATTATTGTCAGTCTGGGATTCTTTCTAATAGACCAGTGGGTACAGTTGGATCAAGTAAGAAATAATGGTGTTGCTGTTGGTAAGATTGTAACTGTACAAGTGCAGGGAAGGAGTGAAGCAAGGGCACCCTGAAGTTCCATCTGCATTGGGAAGTCCCTTGAAACTCACGATTCGCCTTTCTTTTCAAAAGCAGGACTGTATTGTGCTCTGTTGGCATCGGCTCTTTGGTTCGGTCCATAGAAAAGCCCAAGGAACTGTTGAAGTCCAGTGCAGTGGGCAGACTTGTGTACACATGCACTTGTTGGATCTCCACGGTGTGGTCAGGAAGACTCAATTCGCTGTCACCATTGTGTCCTATGGGGAATGAGCTGTCTAAGTGGTGGCGGTGCAATGCACAGTGACCCCGTGGACAACAGACCAAAGCACCATCCAGTCCTTCA
>NW_022103926.1:287473-289160 GCF_000313985.2 Echinops telfairi
TGAGGTCGTTGTTGCAGCCATTGCATTTTGGGTTGCGATCTGAAAGGCAGCAGTTTGAAACCACCAGCCCCACCAAGGGAGAAAGATGAGGCTCTCTTCTCCGATAAATAGCTATACTCTTGGAAACCCACAGGGCTAGTTCCGCCCCTGTAGCCTACAGGGTCACTATGAATCAGAATCAGCTCGATGACATTGGAATAAGGTCTGGGAATTTGATTATCCCTAGGAATTACTGTTAACTTCATGGTGGGGTAGGGCAATAGTTGAGTGTCTTATGACAATAGAGGTATCATGGCAAACAGGCGGGGAATGATGACAAACAATAGGCAAACTGGAAGGGTCTGACAGCAAACAACAGGCGATCATGACAACAATGGGCCATCATGACAAACAATAGAGGTAGCATGACAAATAATGGGGGTATAATGACAAACAGCAGGGGTACCATTACACACTGAGACTTTCAGGTGCTTCAGATAGAAGTAGAAGTAGAAGATGTAAATCTCAGTAACCTTTGAACGTATGGCCCAATGAGGGGGCTTCATGATGCTATTCCCTTGTGTCTTTGAAAGTTTTCACAATCAATTAAAACAACAGTAACAACAGTAAGTGGCTAACTGTGAAGATCACAATTTTATTCTTATAGTCGCTGGCACCATTTCTTACCTCAATGTAACGTGACTTAGGATATAGATTCCTAACATCCTGTTATCCACAGATACACAAAGAACTGAATCTCAAGCAACATGGACTAACAGGGAAATGTTATGGGTTGAGGAAGTCATATTAAATACCTCCACAAGAAGCTGATTGCAAAGACATGGGTAAGGTTTTAATAAACTCATCTGCACCTAAAGATGCCTGCCTGATCCAAGCAATATGGGAAGATTCACATCTTCTGGACCTAATGGGGTTTCTGTGGGAAGATGATGCCAGGAAGCCTGAGAGATGGAGAGAAGAGAGAACACGTTGCAGGAAAGTAGACTTTTGAAAAAAATGTATCCACTTTCTGCCTAAGACTTGGCTGTACTTCATTCATATCTTGAATGGATTTAAGGGGACTTCAAAAAGTTCAGGGAGAACTGGAATGAAACACTAATGGAATTCTTCCACAAACTTTTGGAAACCACTCATATCACTAATCTTTAGCTGTGGTAGTTAAATTTAGCAGAGGGAAAAACCAAAAAACTGACCATACCAGCCAGGCTGACCAACCCTCTACGCATGTTTCTGTACCCACTGAGACTGCCCAGTGTGTCGCTTGGATGAAAATGATCCTCATGGCTTCCTATGTCTAAAATCCTTGAACATTTGTTTGCCAAAAACATTACAAAGCCAAACTCACTGCCATTGAATCGATTCTGACCCATAGCGGCCCTATAGGACAGGGTTGAACCGCCTGCCCTATAGATTTCCAAGGCTGTAACTCTTGAAGGGAGTAGTAAGCTTTCTCCCTCCGACCAGCTGATGGTTTTGAACTACTGACCTTGTGATGCGCAACCCAATGCATAGTTACCTTAAAATAAATGTTTCCTAATGTGTTACTCCAGATCAGCCTTCACCAGCTAATCATAGATAAGACTGATAGGAAGAAAAACAATGGGGGTAAGTGGATAGTGAGAGAGCCCCTTTCTGGGCTGAGAGACTCAGTGTGGTGAAGTGGTCAGTTTTCCTCACATTAACCACG
>NW_022103926.1:290990-292579 GCF_000313985.2 Echinops telfairi
TTGCTTGCTGAAAATGAGGACTTGCAACACTTGCTGATGAAGCTCAAGGATTGCAGCCTTTAGTATGGATGACAACTCAACGTAAAGAAGATCCAAAGCCTCCCAACTGGACAAATGATAATATCGATGTAAATAGAGGAAAGGTTGAAGTCATCAAGGATTTTTGTCTTGCTTGGATCCACAATCAGTGCTCATAGAAGCAGCAGTCAAGAGATCAAACCATGCACTGCATTGGGTAAACCTGCTGCTCAAGGGCTCTCCAGGGCATTGAAAGACAAAGGTGTTACTTTGAGGACTAAGGTGCACCTGACCCAAGCCCTGGTATTTTCCATTGCATCATATGCATGTGAAAATCAGACATTGAATGAAGAAGAGTTTGCATTTGGATTGTGGTGCTGGAGAAGAATAGTGAAAGTAGCATGGACTACTCAAAGGACTATCAAATCTGCTTTAGAAGAAATATGGCGAGACTTGCTCTCACATACTTTGGACATGTTGTCAAGAGAGACTAATCCCCGGAGAAGGACATCATGCTTGGTCAAGGGGAGGGACGGCAAGAAGTGGAAGGCCCTCGGGGAGATGGATGGACACAATGGCTGCAACCATAAGCTCAAGCACAGGAACAATCGTGGGGGTGGCACAAGACTAGGCGGTGTTTTATTCTGTTGTGCATGGGGTCACTGTGGACGGGAATCGACTTGATGGCACCTAACAGCAACAATAGCAAAATGACAGTGAATCTTCTTGTTGGGCTGCTATCTACAACAGTAAGCAATTCAAACTCCTCCATTCCGAGGGAGAAAGCTAAAGCTGGCTGTTTTCGTGAAATGTACAGCCTCAGAAACCCTAGGGAACAGTTCTACTCTGTCCTATAGGGTGGCTTTCGGTTGGAATCCAGTAGATGGCAGGGAGTTGCATCCAAGTTAGTATGTGTCCACCCTCTAGTCATGAGGAGGCCTGGTAGCATAATGGGTAATGTCTTGGGTTGTTACCCGCAGGGTCAGCAGTTTGAAACCACCATCTGCTCCATGGGAGAAAGGCAGGCCTATGGTCCAGTTAGGAATTACAGCCTTGGAAACTCACAGAGGCAGCTCTCCCCTGCCTTATGGGGCGGCTAGGCGTTGTAATAGACTCGATGGCAGTGGGTTTTTTTCACCCTCTAGTTAGTAATTTATACTCTCTTCCCACTTGGTAGCATCAAATAATGTATCTTTTAGAGTGAAAACCTTTTCTTGACTTTTTATAACACTGGTCCCAAGCAAGAGTTGTGCTTCTGTGGTGGATAATGTCACTCAGCAGCATGGCCTGGGGGCAGTGGCGGATTCTTCTGGGTTCTTTGACTGTTGTGTAGCATTGCTATGGAAAATGGCCTTATCTGTGGAAGGGGCCGTATCTGATCTCCTCGGGCTTCCTTAGTGTCACAAGGTAGGGGTCAGGCATGCCTCCAACGTCCATCTTCTTTACCGATTCGGACACTAACCCTTCATCCCCTGACACTGCTTCCATGCTGGGTTTGCTAATTCATAGCAGTGGCCACACAGAACTCACAGATAATAAGCACAATTTTTTTCTTTTTAATCATTTTATTG
>NW_022103926.1:293652-305974 GCF_000313985.2 Echinops telfairi
CTTGTCCCACTATCATGCTCAGTCTTCATTTGGGTTTCAGTAATTCCTCTCAGTTACATTGCCCTTGATCAAGCCCTACCAAGCCTCCTACACCCTCCTCACCACTGATTTTGGATCACTTGTTGTTCCCTTGTCCCTGAGTTTGTTAACACTACTTCCTTTCCTCCCACCTCACCCTCTCCCATGTACCCCCGGGATGTACAGCCACTATAGAAATCGATTTGGTGATATCTGAAACAGATGGAAATCGAGCTCGATTTCCATACGACCCAGCAATCCCCCTACTGGGCACATACCCAGAAGAGGCGAGAAACAAACCATGGCCAGACATCTGTGCTCCAGTGTTCATCGTGGCACAGTTCACAATTGCAAGTAGTTGGAAACAACCCAAATTTCCATCAGCTGATGAATGGATGAAACAACTGTGGTACATACATACAATGGAGTACTATGCATCGCTAAAAAGCAGTGACTAACGTATGAAGCACATCACCGCATGGGAAGAACTTGAGGAAATTATACTAAGTGAAATAAGTCAAGTATAAAAGGACAAGTACAACATGAGTCCGCTGAGGGAAAGAGGGACCAGACTTCAACCCAGTGCTCCAAGATGTGAGTGCAGCATACCGGCTTGGAGTAGGGAACCAGTGGAGAGGTCTCAGGGGCTGGCCCCAATCCCAACTACATGGACAGATTCCCCACCCCTCAGAAGGATTTATTTCAGAGGACAGCACTGAAGCTGCAGCTCAGGGAGAGGGACATGTCTGATCAGAGTACAGGGAGCAAATGAAGGGGAAGGAAGAGAGAGTGGAGCACATCCTGGTCCACCTAGTCTTGAAAATATCCCCGCTCAGAGCAGCCAATCCACAGAGAAGACCATATGGCCAGCTCCACTATGAGGCATGACATCCCTCACTGACCCATAGCCCTATAGGAGACAACACTGGAGACACAGTGTGGGCATTGGGCCCAACCTGATCCCACCACACCGAGGCAAAACACTAAGGGCGTGCAACAGAACAGCAAGGGGAACAGAGCAAGGAAGTCCCCAGGGAACTAGACTTTGGGGCCAGGGCGTGGCACCCTGTCAGACTCAACTGGAAAACATCCTAAAGACCAACAAACAGTCCTTGAACTATCTACAGGCTTTTCTCTTTTTGTCTTTTTTGTTGTTGTTTTGTTGCTTTGTTTTGCTCTGTCTTGTTTTTGTGCATGTTATTATCTCCACAGGTCTGTCTAAATAAGATAGGCTGGATGAACAATCTGGAGGTGAAAAAAATAGGCACAATTAAGGATGTTTATTGGGGTTACCACAGCCATGATCAGTAATAGTAGGGAGGCACTTATTGGTCCAGAGCAATACTTCTTCTCAGCCAACAGCCAACTCTCTCCTGTTCTCAGCCTCTCAGACACAGGGCTCCTTGGCCTCTGCCTCTATGGGCTGGGGAGTCTGCTGCTCAGCCTCACAGTCCCATCGTCTCAGCGCTGCTCCCCTGTTCTGTCTCATGGTCTCTTAGCCTCAGCCTCTCGTGTCACTAGTCTTGGTCTCTGCTTCTTCAGAGATTCAAAAGTGCTTCACTTCCGGTGGACCCGGGCTTTGTCTCTCTGTGTGCTCCTGCGCGCTATGAAGATGGCGCATCCT
The DNA here is from genome assembly GCF_000313985.2 of Echinops telfairi. Taxonomy (NCBI): domain Eukaryota; kingdom Metazoa; phylum Chordata; class Mammalia; order Afrosoricida; family Tenrecidae; genus Echinops; species Echinops telfairi. Next base: position 295,295 of record NW_022103926.1, read on the forward strand.
TATCGTCAGGAGTATGACAACTAAAACAGGCCAAGCCCCCGTATGAGTGTTACCAGTGCCGTTTGCATAGTCCCACCCAGTCCTCTGGTGAGTTACAGAGATATGAATTTTTGTTGTTGTTGTTGTTAAGTGCTATTGAGTTAGTTCTGACACTGTAACCATGTGGACAACAGAACAAAACACTCCCCAATCCCGTGACATTCTCACAATTGTTATGTTGGAACGCATTGTTGTAGCCACTGTGTCAGTCCATTAAAGGTACCCGAAAATAAGACAGTGTCTTATATTAATTTTTGCTCCCAAAGATGCGCTAGATCTTATTTTCAGGGGATATCTTATTTTTCCACGAAGAAGAATACAGTACACATTTATTGTTTTTTATTGTTTTATTAAAAGAGACCTTGCACTTCCTGTCTGCTCCGGCTGCACTGCGGCTAACAGTGAGCTGCACAGCGGTGCCCTCTACTGAGGTCCAGAGTCCAGAGTTACGGTAGCTTTGGGGGGGCCTTATTTTCTGGGAGGTCTTATTTTCAGGGAGATGCCTTATATTTCAGCAAGAGGTAAAACTGTAGGTAGGTCTTATTTTCGGGGGATGTCTTACTTTCTTTGTTGAGGACCTACTCATTTCACTGCCCATCTACTTTGGCAAGCATGATGTCTCTATCTTGACAACATGTCCAAAGTCCATGAGACCAAGTCTCTCCACTTTTGCCTCTCAGGAGCCCTCTGGGCATACTTCTTCCCAGATAGATTTGATAGTCCTTTGAGCAATCCATGCTACTTTCACTATTCTTCTCCAGCACCAGAATTCAAATGCATTGATTATTCTTTGGCCTTCCTTATTCAACGTCCAACTTTCACATGTACATGAAGTAATGGAAGATACCATGACTTGGGTCAGGCACACATCAGTCCTCAAGGTACCATCCTTGCTTTTGAACACTTTAAAGAGATGGTGTGCAGCAGATGTATCCTAGGCAAGGCATCTTTTGATCTCTTGACTGCTGCTTCCGTGAGCATGGATTGTAGAGCCAAGCAAGACGAAACCCTTGACACATTCACCCTGCTCTCTGTTTTTCATGACATGACCTATCCATTTAGTTGTGAGGGTTTGGGCTAGACGGGGCATATGAGGACAACTCACTCTACCTCCGTTGCATGTGCATGTGTACCATCCTTTGTCTATGTGTCCCTCCAGCAACAGATGGCTCTCCCCACTGCCTCTTGCTGTTGTGAAACTTGTCAGGGCAGCTTCGCTCATCGGGTTCCTGCTGTAGGGTTGGCCCTGAGTCACTAGGCGAGCAGGGTGGTGGTCCTGTATTCTCGGTGTTGTCTAGTCAGCCAATCCCTATAGTCCTGCATGTCATGGTAACAAAGGGGCTTCAGAAAGTTCCTGGGGGGAAATCCCATGATCTCTTATTCCACGATCCTTTCACCTCACTATACAGTGAAGCATGTAAGAGCCAGAACTCGATGGGTCTGCCTCATTTCCCTGAGTCTCACCAGTTTCCCACTTTTGATGGAATATGTTTGTCCCACTTCTCCACCACCCTCCTTCAGTGGGAAGTGTTACCACTGTCCTTCTCTGACAGGGACCTGCCTTCTTTGGCTCTGGTTCTGATGGCTTTTCCAGGTTGGACTGTTGCTAATACCCTGGGATGAAGGCTATGCCCTTCCCAGAACCCCTGGGTGGAGACACCCTCGAGGTTGAAGGCCACTCAGAAGTGCCTCGGAAGAAAGGTCTGGTGGTCTCCTTGAGGGAACTGTCCCTCTCAAAACTCACCACCATCAACTCAATTCTGGCTCACAGTGACCCTGTGGGACAGACTAGAACTACCGCTGTGGGTTTCTGAGACTGTAACTCTTGATAGGAGTAGAAGGCCTCTTCTTCCACCAGAGCAGCTGGTGGATTTGAACTGTTGGCTTTGTAGTTAGCAGCCTAGTGCCTGACCCACTGCACGACCAGGACACCTCAGTCACAGGAACACAGTTCCACTCTGACACATCCAACTTGGTCAGGAGTTGGCATTGACCTGATGACACTTGATTTAAAAAAAAAAATTAACTGGTTGTTTTTCTTTCTAGGAGTCCTGGTGGCATGGTGGTGACTCACTGAGCTTTGAGGTGCAAGCTCAGCATTTAGAAACCACAAACCTGCTCCAAGGGCAAGGGCTTTCTAGTCCTGTGAAGTGTACAGCCACGAGAACTCACAGGGGCCCTTCTACCCTGCCCGCTAAGGTTGCTCTGAGTTGGCATGGACTTGATGGCAGTGGGTTTTTCAGTCTAGGGCTGGGTTGACTTGATGCAAGCTGTGTTGTTGGATACAATAGGAACCCAGAGATGCAGAAACTGGCCTCCTTTTGCCTTTCAGTATCCGGAGCGTGATGCAGAAGTACCTTGAGGAACGGAAGGAACTCACCTTTGATAAGATTTTCCATCAGAAGATTGGTGAGTCCTGCTCATACTGGGGGGCACTCAGTTGTTTTCAGAGGGATGCATGCGTGTGGTCCCTATTAGTTGATAAGGAGCCCTGATGGCGCTTTGGGTTAAGCCTTATTGGGCTGATAACTGAAAGGCCAGTAGTCCAAAATGCACCAGCCACTCTGAGAGAAAGATGAGTTTGTGAGCTCCTATACAGATGGACAGCCTCAGAAAGGCTAGGAATTGGTTCTACCCTGCCCTGTAGGGTGGCCAGGAGTCCGAATGGATTTGAGAACAGTGGGTTTTAGTTTATTTTCTGCATGCTTTGTAGCTAAGGCTGGGAATGATGAAAATGCCAAGCACTTGCCAAGATGCATAATGATTATTTACATGCCTAATAATCCATCTTGTGAATGAATGCTTGGGAAACAGACAAGTTGGGTTCTATTTTAAGGCAGTTTGGCAGGGGCCCCAAATCAAAGGGTTGGATGCTCGTTTGCTTGCCCATAGCAGACATGCACATACTGCCCTTCTTTGAGGCTATCTTACACTGTGATGATAGAGATGTGGTACATCGGGTTATGCGTTGGGCTACTGAATAAAAGTTTGGTGGTTCAAGCCCACCAGCCATTCCCTGGTAGAAAAATGAGGCTGTCTGCTCCTGTAAAGACTCACACCTTCAGAAAACCCACAGGGGCAGTTCAACTGCGTCCTCTAGGGTCACTGTCAGTGAGAATCAAGTGGGTGGAGGGAGTTTGGCTTTGACAGGGTCTGGTCTGCAGAACCAGTGTTCCACTCCACTCCTGTGACTGGTTCCATCTCCTTCCCTGGGTGAGGCCGGGGAGTTAATCTCACTGGCGTCCAACAAGTCAGATGGGATGACTGTCATCCCAGCAATGGAATGCCGACCATCCCTTCTTCCTCTCTGTGTCTCCTCTAACATCCTTTCTTCTCCCCTAACCCTTAGGAATGCTGTCCTTGGTTGGCTCTTGAATGGCTGATGATGTTAGGGCATGGCTTGAATGACCACTACACCACCAGTTTTTCTGATTCTTGTGACTGTTTGGAATCTCTTCCTAGCAGGCCATAAGGACTTCATTGCATATGAGCTTTTTGAAGCCCCTAGCAGTAGGAGCTCGGGGGGCATAGTGGTTACATGTTGGGCTGATCACCACAAGATCAGCAGTATGAAACTACCATCTGCTTGGAGGGAGGAAGACTTGGCTCTTTACGCCCGTCAAGAGAGACCGTCTCAGAAGCCCACAGGGGCGGTTCCACTCTGTCCTATGGGGTGGCTATGAGTTGGAATTGACTCGATGGCAGTGAGTTTGCTTTTTAATATAGATAGTGGGGGTGGTGTTCACCCTGCTTCTTCCCACTGCCCAGGCGGTTCTGACCGGTGTAGTCGTGCTGTGCACAGGGAAGCCTTGTTGTTGCTGGGTGCTGTCAGTCTGGGGAGAACTGTCCTATTTGGCGGGAACTCCACAGACAATGGATGTCTACAATAACCACACCCGTCATCTCACTGCACCCAGTCCTGGGCTGTCTCTTTGTAGGAGCAGACTACCAGGTCCCTTTTTCCCGCAGAAACGCTGGTGGGTTTGGGCTGCAGCCTTTTGGTATAGCACCCAAGCACTCAACCACTGTGCCACCAGGGCTCGGCAGCTACCTTGAAGTCATTGGAGGAAGAGCTGTGAGGAATGTGCACATTGCCTTATGTGGAGTCCGAAGGTAAAGAAATGAAGTGGGGGTTACGTGTGATCTCCTCCAGCTTCTTGAAAGGGCAGGGGAATCCAACTTCACATCTTCCCAAGGTTGACCCCCATGAGGCAGAGATTAGACATGCCTTCATTGTCCAACGTCTTTATCAGTTATGACCCTGTCCCTTCCATGACGCTGTACTTCTCCACTGGGTGATCAGTAATGGTCACACATAACTCATAGGCAATACCACAATTAGGCCTTTCTTTTAGGGAAGCTAACAGGTTACAAGTCAGGATCAGAATGTCAAGGATACAGTTCTTTTGTCCTTAGTGCCTCTTCTCAGCTGTGCCGGCAGGCACGTGCGTCTCTCTCTGCTCCTCGGACTCTCAGCCTGCTGGCCGCTGCGCTGCTCCAGCAAGTGCTACTTGAGAAGCCCCTTTACTCTGCTGGTGCCTGAAGGCCCAGCTTTTCCTGCTCTGGGGGCTGAGAAACCCAACTCTCTGTCTCACGCTCTCAAGGCCACTGCCTCTTGGTGTAGGTCCCTCGGCTTCAGAGAAGCCCTCTCCTCTTGTAACTCTTCTCTCTGGGTAGTTGTGAAATTTTCAATCCCTGCTTTTGGAATGCCTCCCTGAATACCCAGCAGCTTGGCAAAATGAACCAATCTCCCTGCTAAAGTCCCAAAGCCCCAATTTGCATGCTTCTACCCACTCGGTCATTTGGTGGAAACTCTGAAGACACTGGATGGCTATAATAACCACAGCTGTCATCTCACTGCACCAGAAAAGGACCTTCAAGGAGACAACAAGGGAGAGTGTTCCCGGCTGCCTTCTCAAAGGTTCATTTTAAGACGGCCACCTGCATGTTCGGTACACACTGTACTCTACCTGCTTTGCTTCATTTTCATTCCCACAGAACAAATCCTCTCATCCAGAGGTTTCTTCAGCAAGACCAAAGAACATGAGGATTCCACCCACTCTTTGAAGGCCCCTTGTGTTTTGCTGGAAACTAGGGTAGGAGCTTGGTTGTCAGACGACCTGTCGAGCTGGGACCATTGGCTAGATAACCCTGCGGCTTGGACCTGAAACCAGCACAGCTGAACAGAAGAGGGCTGCATGGTCCTCTCTCCCTCCCTCTGGCTCTGGCCCCCACCCTCTCCCCCTCACTCCCCACCAACTCTCTGCATCACAGTCTTTCAATGATTTAAAAGCAGGAGGAAATGGCTTCACTACCATCTCAAGACATTAGGATCTTCTTACTGCTCCCTGGAGCTCCATTTCTGATCCTAATTCTGTTTCTGTGGTGTGATTCGTCGACAGAGTCCAGTGGGCCTAGCTGTGTCACTGAGGTCTGGGTAATGCCAGGTATGTTAGGCTGGGTTCTCTAGAGAAACAAAATCAGTCAGGTTTCTATGTGTCTGACCGTAGAAAGGAATTTAGGTTAAGAGATGGCTCACACAGTTGTAGATGTGGGCAAGTCTAGTCCGGCTCAAATCCATGGGTCCGATGTCAGCTGGAGGTTTCTCCTGACTTAGGAGCTGCCAGGCTGACAAACAGGGATGCAGGAAGATGAAGCAGGGACGCCACAGGCTGGTGGATGCAGAGCTGAATCAATCCAAGGCTGACTGAATGAATCCCAGTGAATGACACAGCGGCTGCAATGATGGGCTGCTAAATAAGAACAATTGTGAGGATGGTGCAGGACTAGGCAGTGTTTCATTTGTTGTATATTGGTTGATGTTATGCTAAGCAAACTTAGGACACCTAGAGTATCAAAAACAAAAGTGAAGGGGGAAATACTTATGCATGAAGCCTCTGGTGAATCCCCCTTAGGTGTTCTAAGTTTGTTTAGAATAACATCAAACCAACGTACACCGAATGCAGCCACTGTGTCAATCACTGCCCCTCTACTTTATCAAGATGTCCAGATCCTGTCTTTATATATATATTTTTTCATTTTCATTTTATTTTGTTTTTTAAATCATTTTATTGGGGGCTCATACAACTCTTATCACAGTCCATACAACCATCCATTGTGTCAATCACATTGGTACCTTTGTTGCCTTCATCATTTTCAAAGCATTTTCTTTTTACTTGAGTCCTTGGTATCAGCTCCTCATTTTTTTCCCCTTCCTCACCCTTCCTCCCTCCTGAGCTTTTGATAATTTATAAATTGTTATTCTTTTTTCATGTCTTACACTGCCCGATGTCTCCCTTCACCCACTTTTCTGTTGTCCATCCCCCTGGGAGTGGGTTATAGGTAAGATCATTGTGATCGGTTCCCCTGATCTCCCCCCACCTTCCCCTTCTCCTCCTGGTATGACTACTCTCAATATTGGTCCTGAGGGGTTTATCTGTCCTGGATTCCCTGTGTTTCCAGCTCTTAACTCTACCAGTGTGCATGCTCTGGTCTAGCTGGATTTGTAAGGTAAAATTGGGGTCATGATGGGGGGGGGCATTAAAGAACTAGAGGAAACTTGTATGTTTCATCGGTGCTATACTGCACTCTGACTGGCTTGTCTTCTCTCCACCACCCTTCTGTAAGGGGATGTCCAGTTGCCTACAGATGGGCTTTAGGTCTCCACTCTGTACTCCCCCTCATTCACAATGATAGGATTTTTTGTTCTGGGTCTTTGATGCCTGATACCTGATCCTATCAACACCTTGTGATCACACAGGCTGGTGTTGTGCTTCTTCCATGTGGGCTTTGTTGCTTCTCAGCTAGATGGCCACTTGTTTATCTTCAAGTATTGGCCAGTATTTTGTTAAGGATTTTTTAATCAATTTTGATTAGGGATATTGGTCCATAGCTCTCGATCCTTGTGGAATCCTTGTCTGGCTTCGGTATCAGTTACACTAGCTTCATAGAAAGAGTTTGGGAGTTTGCCATCTTTTTCTATGTTCTGGAAGAGTTTGTGTAGGATTGGTGTTAGCTATTCCCTGAATCCTTGGTAGAATTCTCCTGTGGTAATCCCTTGATAACCTTGTCTATTTTTTCTATGGCAATGGGTTTGTTGAGATTCTTGATGCCTGTCCTGGGTAATCTAGAGAGGGATTATTTTTCCAAGAATTTGTTCATGTCTTCCAAGTTGTTGAATTCATTGGATTACAGTCCTTTGTAGTACAGTGTAATTATCCTTTTGATTTCATTAGGGTCAGTTGTAATGTCCCCTTTTTCATCCCTCATCCTTGCTTATGTTTACCATAAACATAAGGTCTTATAGCTGGACGCTGAGCTTTTGATCTATAAGTTAGTGCTATGCCAACACCATGGTGTCTCATGGTAGTTGCCTAGAAGGATTTGAAATTGGGAAGTGGGAAATCCTCCCCCTTGGTTCTCCTTTTTTCAAAATGGGTTTTGGCTATTTTAGGTTCTTGGTGTTTCTGTTTGAATATTACGATCAGCTTTTCAGTTTCTGCAAAAGAGCCTGCTGGGATTTCCAATGGTCTCCACACTCTTGGTTCAGAAGACTGTCTTTAAACTGTCATGACCCTTTTGCTGAAAATTGACCATAAATATAATAAGGTCTTATAGCCACTGGTGGCTTTGAACTGAACACCCTGTGATTCACAGCCCAGTGCATAACCATCGTGCCACCAGGGCTCCTCCATATGACAGAGGCAAGTTGTTTTAGTTTCAAAAACCAGAAAGGGGAAGGGAAATACAGGTGGATTAGGCCTCTGGTGAATCCCCACTGACTAGAGACAGGCCAGGGAGGTGACTAGCCCTGCAATCATGCATTGGAAAGTGGATTACAGCAGAGGCAGTTAGGCTGACACTGAACGCCCACCTTCTCATCTGATCTCCTTTTTGGACCCATTTTAAGTTTGTTCTACGTTTAAAAATTTTCTGCCTTCTTTTTGATTGAGGTTTTTCTCTGTTTTACTTTCTTACCGCTGTTAGATTTTTTTGTTTTTTCTTTTAAAAGTGTTTTTCTGTATATGAAATTCAGAAGTAAATATCTAGAAATAGCAAATGGATTAATGATTTCTTGTGGTATGGCGGGGGATGCTATGGGGTAATGGGAGCTAATACTGATGAGTACGAAAATGGAAAAAAATGTTCTAAAATTGTGGTGAAGATTACACAGTTCTTCTTACTATGATCCAACTCATGAATTGTATGATACGTGAATTATATGCCACCAAAATTGTTAAAACACCTGGAAACTATCCAAGGACTCTGAAACAGCACATGTGACACAAAAGACTACCTTGTGAGAGTAACTCTTAATGTGTTCAAACTATTTTATAATGTATAGCAAATCTCTTTTCTATCTTTTTTTGGGGGGGAGGGGGATGTCATTTTTTTTTTCTATTTCTGACATAATAAACTCAAAACTCACTGCCGCTGAGTCAGTTCTAACTCGTGGCAACCCTATAGGACAGGGTAGAATTGCCCCTGTGGGTTTCCGAGACGGTCACTGTTTACAGGAGTAAAAAGCTCCTCTTTAGCTCTTGGAGCCACTGTGCGTTCATACCATAGTTAGCCCAATGTGTCACCCTTCCACCCCCAGAGTTAAAATCCGCAAACATGTGTAACTGCAACTGTGCCCCAAGATTGGGCTGGACAATAGCAGATGGAACCTTGTCACTGGTTGTAGGGAGAGACATCTTGGCATGGGGAGCAGCCTGGTCTTTGTTTGGCCCTCTGTGTCTCCTTGTGTTTGTCTCCATCATGACGAAGGGTAAATGACCCTCCCCTTCCCTGCCCCATTGCGAGTCACAAATGAGACTCCCACCCTAGCTCCTCTATTCAACTTTCTCTAGCCGAATGCAGCCAACCACTGCAGAGAGCAGAGAGCCCTGTTCCCCTCAACAAGGACAAGCCGGCATCCATTTCCCATGCCTTTGTGGACACTTTGAGTGAAAGCCACAGCTACGCATCCCGTTTAGCCTTCCAGCGACAGGTGCAAACACTCCACTCAGCGTGGCGAATTGAATTTTCCAGCCAAAGAGCAAATGCCGCCAGAGGAGTGGGCATGTGGGTGAAACAGGGTCCACATCGCAGCACAGTTTCAAGTTTGGGGTTGCTGATAACAGCTCTGCTTGGAGAGGAAGACCGGGAGGGGCAGGGCGAGAAGTGAGAGCTAACTTTGCTGACTTTGATAAGAGAGTTGGGGTGATGAAATTGCTTGGGTAGAAGTCGGCTTAAGCTGAGAGCTGGCACCTGCCCCTGCAGTTTAGCTGCTGCCTTCTGAGCCTTTGGGGCTTGGTTCTAGGGAGCCCTGGCTACTCAGTAGATTGAGTGGTGAGCTGCTCACTGCAAGGTTGGAAGTTGGAACCCGCTAGCCCCTCTTCAGGAGGAAGATGAGGTCATGTGCTTCTGCAAAGGTTGACAGCCTGGGAACCCCCAGGGAGCAGTCCTGCATTGCCATCTTCTAGGGTCACGCTGAGTCAGAATCAACTCACCGGCCATGGGTTGGGTTTGGTAAGAGTTGAAAGTTCAACCCTTATCACAAGGCCAGGCGCCCAAGTTTCCTTTCTGATCTCACTTTTTGAAATAAAATGATTGGCTGTGGGTGGAAAGGGAGTTACCTATTTGGAATGGGGCTGCCTGGACAATAGTCCCGTGGTTCTGCGATCCTAACTAACTTCACAGAGTGATACAAAGGTGGTGACGGGTTCTTCCAGAAGCAGCACAGGTCTGAAAGAAAATGAAACAAAACACAGCCATCCAACCAACAAGCAACCCACTGCACAGGGAAATCTCTGCAGCAGATACAGTCCTCTCTGTGCTGTGCTAGGGCTCCAGGGTGCCCCGTGCTGGAATACACACCCTCAGCATGTCCTCAGACTGTCCCAGTGTGGTGGCCATGGACAACCTGTCTCACAGGGGAAGAGACGCATGCTCGGAGGGAAAATGACATGCGCAGGGTCCTGCAGCTGAGTGGAAACTGGGAGTGGAAACTGCCATCCTCTGAGGCTCAAGCTCTCCGTCCCTCCACTCAGCAGCACAGTCACGCCAAATAATGACCCTCCTGCAGGTTGCCCTGCGTGTGAAGACGCCGTCCTGACAGGATCAGGCAGCCCTCCTCCTGCTCCTGTGGCGTGCGGTTAGTGGGTCCGGCCTGCTGACCTTGTGGTTACTTAGAAGCCCAGCAAGTAACCCAGGACACCATCAGGACTCCTCTCAAAAGAAGTACAGCCAGGATGGTCCTTCAGAGGCACGGATGGTGAGACATCTCATGAACTTTGGACTTGAACCACATCACAGCCACAGCTTGCTTAGAGAATACTGCTGGGAGGGCCCAGGACCATCAGTGTGCTGATGGAGCAGCGCAGCTGGGTGCCTATGTTAATGCAGCTCAGGCGCTGAACAGCACCCATCTCCATTGTCCTCCCTGTGGTCAGTTTGCAAGCAAGAGGGCCCCACTGATAACTCCACCATCCTTTCTTTCCTGTAGCCACACACTCACTTCGGCAAGAGGGTGAACCACACTTGGAGAACCCGTCTTTAAAAATCTCCGGAGGAGCCCTTCCTAGAGGTCTTTCACTACTTGCCCTGCCCCCCCAAGTTCCTGTGTCACAAGATTGGCCATGAGTGTAGCCAGTTGTT
>NW_022103926.1:307053-308216 GCF_000313985.2 Echinops telfairi
ACTGGAATAGACGTGCTTTTGAGAAGCATCCACACAGGGGCCTAAAGGAGACAGTAATTCCCTCAAATCCCCTCATTAAAAAGGGGTGCAGAAGAGGATCAACTCTCCTCCATCAGGAGACCCCCCCCCCCTCCATCCCAATTTCTACAGTGTAGCCTGCGGGCCCCTGTCCCTCCAACAACAGCCCCCAGCCTCTCACTCCCAATCCTACCCAACTCCACACAGTAACCTGAGGGTTCCCAGTGGCTAATCAGACCAGATGGCTGCCTCCCTCCCAACCCTTCCATGGCTCCCCAGTGCCTCCCGTATCTAGGCCAAATTCCTTCCCTGGGGCAACATTTCCTGACACACAGGAGCCACCCAAACATGCTGACTGTCACCCAGGCCCCTGTCACACACAGAATCAGCATTCTCCCACCCATTCCCCCGTCCCTCCCCTTCCCCTCCCCGCCAGTGTCCTTTCATTTCCAGAATTCTGCATAAGTGACCTACTTGTTCTGGAAAGTTCCCCTGCCCCTGGCAGACTTGTTAGTTCAGATGCCTGGAGCCAAATCCCTAACCATTCTGTACAAAACCCCATTGCCCTCAAATCAGTTCTGACTCTCCATCGACCCTCTCTGGCAGTGAAAAATGTCTGTACACTGGCCCTTCAACCAGAATAAGGTGTCTCACCCTCACTGCTTCTGAGTTGATGCCCACGCAGAGCGACCCTATAGGACAGGGCAGAAGTGCCCCTGTGGGTTTCTGAGACTGTAACTCTTTACGGAGCTGAAAGCGCCATTTCTCTTTACTGACCTTGTAGTTGGCAGCCCATTGTGTCACCACTATGCTACCAGGGCTCCTGGGACAAAGTGTAGATACCTGCTTCTGCAGTCCCCTGAAACCCCCAAGGCCCCCAGGGGTGCTTTGCCCACTGCACTGGAGCTTCTCCGGAGGGGGAGAGGGACAGGTATCCATAGCAGAGGTCAATACTAGGAACCTGGTTCGGCTTGGCTTCGAAGCAGGGCCAGGCTGCCAGAATGCCTCAGGACAGATGAGGGTGGGGCCTCAGGACCATAGAGGACCATCAGGGAAGGGCCTCTTTCGGCTTTGCTCAGGGCCTGTCAGATTACAGAGAAAGCCCGTCTAAGACTCCGATCTGGACTTGAGAGCCGGTTTCTTCT
>NW_022103926.1:309787-311360 GCF_000313985.2 Echinops telfairi
CACCTCTGCAGGTAACTTTATGATCTGATAGAGTTTAAAACTGATAGGAAAGCTGCAATAAGAGTACCTACATAATACCAGACTTACGGACATCATGTCAGTCTTGACTCAGTACCCACCTGGCACAGGACACTTGCTCCTCAGGGCGTCTGGGACAGTCACACGCCATGGGAGCAGTCTGCTGCCTCACCTTCCTCCCTCAAGACTAGGTATCCTGGAAGCAGTTTCTGCACTTTTTTCCCCACTGGCTTTATCATTCTCTCCCGTTTGCTATGATTTTTTTTCTGAATCACTTGAGAGTAAGCTGGCGCTATCACACCACTTGACTGCTAATATAGTTCAGGCTGTACAGCTTAAAGCCATTCCCTTAGAAACCCAACCCAAACCCACGGCCATCAAGTCCATTTCAGCCCCAAAGGCCAGAGAAGAACCTCCCCTTTGGGGCTTTCTGAGACTAACTCTTTTGGGGAGTAGGACAGCCTCATCTTTCTATAGCATAGCTGATGGATTTGAACCATCAACCTTGTGGTTTGTGTAACCCACCACATTACCAAGTTGCTTTTAGGCTCCTTCCCATCCTACTGCCATTGGGTCAATGCCATTGATTTTGTACAGGGATTCCGAGGCCTTAAGTCTTTACAGGATCAGATAGCTTCATCCGTCTCCCTCAGAATGGCTGGTGGTTTTGAACTTGGGGGTTGCTTAGCCCACTACACCTTCAGGGGTCCTTGGAGGAGGCAAGAGTGACTTTAGAAGTGAGGCCTGGAGCTGTGAAGGAGCAAGGAGCGATGTGGGACGGGGTCATCTACTTTGGCACTGGCTTTTGGGTTGGGGATGGGAACAGAGAGTGAGTGGTGACAATAAAGAAAGGCTGGCACCTTTCTGTGTGTTCCGAGGGCATTTAGTCCTATTTCTAGGGGCCTAGTATTTATCACCGACATGGCAACCCTTACCAACATGTCCACACTGCCCACATCTTTTATTTTTTGGGCTGTTTTCCTGGTCACTATAGTGACCAGTGGCTCTAGGTGGTGGTAACCAGTAGCATCCCTCATCAGGCATTTTTCTTTCTTTTTCCTGCTTTTGGTCTTTAGAGAGGGATGGCTAATAGGGAAGGAGCCCTGAAGCAAGGAGCCAGGTATGTGGCACTCTCCCAGACAGAGTGATTTTCTCCTAGTATATAATTACCTTCCTAGAATTCATTTTCTTTTAAGGTAGGGAAGGAAAAGATGAGATATGAAAAAAATTATATTGAAAACACCTTGTAGGGTAAAGTTTCCATGTGTTGTCCTTCCTGATTTTTTTTTCTTCTTCATTCTTCTTCTTCAGGTTTCTTGCTCTTTAAAGATTTTTGTTTGAATGAAATTAATGAAGCGGTACCTCAGGTGAAGTTTTATGAAGAGGTAAGAAGTTTACCAATGCTTTTCACCCCCAAAGCATATTTAGATTGTGCTTTGAACAATATCAAGACCACCGATGCCATTTTTCAAATTCACTAGGGGAAGAGAGTCATGCAAGGGACGATATTTAATTTATCAGACATGTTATCAGACTCCATTAAAAAATAAAAACA
>NW_022103926.1:314576-323675 GCF_000313985.2 Echinops telfairi
GATTCCTTACCTCTTAGATCTAAATATTGGTCTGAGAGGCTAAAAAGGAGGGAAAGTAAAACTCAAGTGGAATTGGAGTCTTCAGTGACATACAAGTTTATTTCAAACGTGGGAGGAAAAGGTAAAACCATCTACATAAGTAATTACATGTAATGTAAATGGACTAAATACTTCTCGTAAAAGGCTGAAAACCTTACTATGTGCAGACGGTAAGCAAAGCAACATTGGTGTAGCTATACAAATGACTGGTAAAGCACATCAAAATGTTACTTTTTGAGGGACATTTCATAATGATAGAGTGGCCAGCCTTACAGAAAGACGAACGGTATCACAATCATAAAACTTTATGCAACAAATAACATGACTTCAAAATGTATCTGGCAAAATGGGCAGACCAAAACCAGGATAAATTCCCAATCCTTGTGGGAAATGTTAACACATACTTTTCAGGAACTTCGAGAACAAGGAGACAAAAATTAATAAGGACATAGAAGATCTTAATAAAGTGATAAATACACCTGAACTGACTGACACATAGAAACTATACCTGCAACACAAACAGAAATCTCATCAAGCGCTGTGCCTGAAAGACAGTTTGTAAGCATGTCGAGATAGACTTGATTCAGAGCATCTTCTCTGACTAGAGCAAAATTAAGCTTACATTTAAGAGTAGCACTAAGCATGCGTGCTTCCTGGACATAGTTACACTTCTAAGAATCTATGAGTCCGCCACACCCCAAACCAGACTCGGCCTGTCAAGTCCATTGTGACTCCTTCGAATCCCGACCTGGACCAAGTAAAACTGCTCCTTGGGGTTCCGAAGGCTTTCCATCTTCACAGGAGCAGACAGCCTCGTTTTCCAATCGCTGAATGGCTGGTAGGTTTGAACCGCTCACCTTGTGCGTGATCAGCCCCTGCTTAACCCGCTGTGCCACCAGGGAGTTTTATGAGTCCAAGAAGCTATTGAAACAGAAAGTAGAACATATTTTTCATTACATTGCACGCCACTGTATTTACCATTATCTGTTAATACTAAAGCTTTTTGTTTTCTTTTTCTAATTACCATTGTTGGGAAAGGTGAAAGAACGAACTGATTTCCCACTAAGCCGTCAATGCACGTTTCCTTTGGGGCATTGATTGCAATCCCCACAAGGTAACCCCACTCATCCCACTGCCACACGGTGCTTCCTGCTTCCACGGGGCTTTGTTTCTGTCCTTTCTTATTTCCAGAGCTTTATCCATGGGCAAATGCTGGCCTTTTGATCTTGAATGGTTGATTTGGCCAAGGGCTGTGTACGGCCCGGTGTTCTGTTCATCGGATAGTCCTGGTATCATTTGGCTGCGAGTTAAACAATTAGGGTGAGTTTAACTCCAGACTTGAAGGGAGTCTAAGGGTGTTCCACTAGTGTCTAACCAACCAATAAGCCCAAACTTTTTGTCTTATCATTTTGCATTTTGTTCCACATTTTTTTTTCTCTCACTCTTTCCAAGATCCCCCATGTGATCCCATTCCAAGTTAGCAGCAGTGGCTGGGCACCATCTAATTATTCGGGTCTCAGAGTCATGGGCTGGCGTTGCCATGCTCCCTTAGTCTTTTAGATGCAGTGTTTTCTTGGTGTGCTTTATTTTCTTCACTCTGCTTTGTTCTGGAAGGGGAGAGACCAGTAGTTACATCTCACAAGGCTGATGAGCTTGGTGATTCCAGTTACCACTGACCAAAATAATAACCATAGAGCATTGTCCTTGTGGACTATATTGTGTCAATTCATCCTGGCATCCCCAGACCCTGTGGTCCTCTGCCCCCAGACCCAGCGATTCATGCCCACAAGGTGTTTGGTGATGACTAAACAAGTTTTGCTAACATTTTCCCATGAATTCTCTACTGCATTCCTGGATTTATTTGCAGCACATATATAAATACATACATAAAAAGATCTTCTGTCAAATTGATCGCAGGGGATTATCAAAACATTTGTGAAAAAAATGGAACTAAATGCGAGAGAGACAGGGAGAGAGAGAGAGAGAGAGAGAGAAGGTGGAGGGAGAAGGAGGAAAAGACAGTAAACATGAACAACCTCAAAGCGGAAGCGCCAGCTGTCAACCACGGCCTGGTTGAATGTCGTTCTCCATCTGCAGTGGGACATACCATGGAACATTGGTAGCATCGGGTGTTATTGTGTGTGAGGAGCTGGCGTGCGGGTGGAGGGGTACCCATCAGTAGGATCAACAGAGAGAGGCAAGAAGAGGGAGTTAAAAGAACAAAAAAGATGAAAACAAATACCGGGGTAGGAAGAACACCAAGAAGTTGCAATAAGTAAAAGGACACTTCTGACGAACTTGGTGGTCACCGCGTGCTTTGGTCGGTGTGCAGCCCCCACAGGGAGGGCTGGGCTGAGCTCACAGAGGTGTGTGGTGGGCGTGGCCGCTCTTTGAGGGTTGTTGTTGTTTTTTTAAGTGAGGTCAGATGAAAGAATAAGAAGAATTTTAAAAGGGGTGGGGAGTGGAGTGGGGAGAGGAAGGAACTAAGGAGAAAAAAGAAAAAGGCACAATCCCCCCAACACTAGACAGTAGTGTGTGTGTGTGTGTGTGTGTGTGTGTGTGTGATTGTCAGCCAAGTGGGTGGGTAGCAGTCACCCAGGTGCAGTCCTGGGTGAATGGAGCCGGCCATCTGGTTCCTGCGCCACCCATTTCCCACACTGCCCACCACCATTCCAAGTGGCGGCCTGTCCCACTTGACAGCTCCTCCTTGTTTGCGGAGTTCCTCATTGACTGTTTTCATTCTTCAGCGCCCCACCTAGTCCACGTCTTTATCTGACCCTGGGAGTCTGGGTTCTGGGATTGTGATCTGGATCTGTTTCACGTGACTTCTTGAGTGGTGGTGGAGGGTCTGGTGCCTGTGTCTCTCTTGTCTGCGCTCTTGGATCTTCTAATCACAAAACTTCAGAAAACTGGCTATAAAATAACATAATTCACCATGATCTTAGTAGTCTTTGTGCAGTTTTGGAAACCGGTGGGAGAGTCCTCTGTTATCTTTCAATTCCACTTTTTCCACCAGTTTTATGGAAGTATCATTATACTTGATATTTTTTCCAGATCCTCTTGTGGATAATATTAATCTAGCTACAGGAACAATGGTCAGGTGTGGTGTACATTTACAATGAGATCAAAAAGCAAGAACCATCTACTTCTGAAAAGCCAGTCCATTAAGGGCCAGAGGGGTGCACAACACAGTTCTACTCTCTTTCACACGGAGTCACCATGAACTTGGAGGTCAACTCAACAGGCAATCTCCCCCCCACCACCCTTTAAAAACAAAACAAGCCAGTCCAGAAGGATTTTACTCAGTGCAATGTCATAGTATTCTTTCCATCTGTTTCAAAAGCAAGCACTTACTTCGACAGAAGGCCAGCTGTGGTGCTAATGTTTAAAACCAAAACCACTTCTCTGTTCCTAAAAGCGTGCCCTCTTTAAGTTTCAGTGTGTACAGCGTCATCTTGCGGGTACAGACATCTCTTTTAGAAGATGCTTGTGCTAAATGGAAGCAGCTGGGGAATCGAGAAAGGACTACACAATCTCCTGGCAAGTTTCCTGAGCATTGATCAGAACTCTGGTGGAGTACTTCGGTTGGGTTTCCTTTTGGACTGGAAGTCTTAGTGTTTCTCATTGTTGGCAGGCTCCCCAACCCTTCTCCCCCACCCTCTGGCTTAGCCCCCAGCTCCGCAGGCTCAGCAGTTCATCCTGTGAAGCCTCCCCCGAAGTTCCTCCTCAAGTGACAATTTTTGAAACGTTCCTTTACATTCTACTTGCTTTGTGAGTATTGAAAAGATGTTCAACAAGCCATATACTGAGTCCACCATGTCTGCACATGCAGCCCATTGACACCAGTGTGTTCTTGAGTTGTGGGACCCGCCTCATCCTTCCTTTCCAGGGTGTCTCTCCCC
This sequence comes from Echinops telfairi, assembly GCF_000313985.2. Taxonomy (NCBI): domain Eukaryota; kingdom Metazoa; phylum Chordata; class Mammalia; order Afrosoricida; family Tenrecidae; genus Echinops; species Echinops telfairi. The sequence goes on from NW_022103926.1 coordinate 318,518, forward strand.
CATGAACATAATGCTCACCACCCTCCCCAAGAGCATGATGAATTTCTCCCGTTTTTGTAGCCGCTCTGGTCCCATAGAAATAAGTGTTCAAAGAGCGTAGCACTCAAGGCAGACTATTTATTTTTTACCAGTTCACTGTTTGGTTTTCAGAAGACTTCAGAGGATATTTTTGGTTGAAGTTGTAAAGATGATCTCAAGGAAACAGTTTTAGGGCCTCATCGAGCCTCCGTGGTTCCTGAAGGTGTATAGTCCATGAGAATCAGACATTCTGTTCTGCATTTCCATCCTCCCACCCCGTATTTGATCAGCCTTCTGATGACTGTAGAATCTTTGTTCAAAATGCCCAGTGATGGCAACCCCACACTCTCCAGTCACGGGCCCTCATGCTAAAGGTTAGCCACACGTTCCATAGCCTTCTTTGCCTCACTCGCCTTCTGCCTCTTGCTCCCTGTGAATAGAGACCAGTTGTACATTGGATGGCCAATTACAAGCTTTTAAGACCCAGCACTGCCAAGGATTTGATGCTGACTCATAGCCACCCTATAGGACAGGGTAGAATTAATTGCCCCTATGAGTTTATGCGACTGTAACTTTATGAGAGTAGAAAGCCCCGTATTTCTCCCTAAGAGCAACTGGTGCTTTTTAACTACTAACCTTGTGTATCACAACCCAATGCCACCAGGGATCCCTGAATTTATATGACAGGGCTTTAAAAAGTTCACGGAAAATTGGAATTGAAAGATGATAAAATATTTCCACTACCTTTTTGCAGCTCCCTTGTATGGTTTTTAAAGAAAACCCCTCCAGGTGGTAGCTTGCCTTTTTACTTTGTTGGTAAAAGCATTTGAGAAGGAAAATTTAAATTTTTATGAAGTCTCACTGATTTATTTTTGTCTTTTGTGACTTTTTTATTATATTAAGTAACCCATCATTGAAAGCATGTTCCTTGCATGTTCTTTGAGCAATTTTATGGTTTTATTTTTTATACTTAAATCCTTAATCCAATTTGGATTCATTTTTGCATGTGGCATGAGGCAAGGAACCCGGTTTAATTGGCTGCATATTGAAATCCCATTTCCTCATCACCACTTATTGGGTCATCACCACCTTTCCCCATCAAATGAACTTATCACCCTTGTCAAAAAACAATTGACCCCCCCAAAAATCGATTGACCACAAACAAGTAGGTGTATTTCTGGAGTCTCAATTGTATTCCATGGGTGTAGGTGTCTATTGTTAGGTCAGTGTCAGGGCATTTTGCTTACTGTGGCTGGACAACATGAATTCATTGCTCTTGAGTTGATTCTGGCTCACAGCGACCCGTGGGACAAGTGCCCTGTGTGTGTGCGAGGCTGTCAATCTATGGAGCAGACAGCCCTTTCGGTGAGCAACCCCACACCGCCAGTGCTCCTCCCTGCAGCTGGATAGATAAGTATGTTTCAGAATCAGGAAATGCGAGTCCTCCTATTTTATTCTCTTTCTACCTTCCCCTAGCTATTCAGGACTTCTTGACCTTCCATATGATGTTGAGGATTGGTTTTTCCACTTCTGTAAAGAAGGCTGTTGGGATACTGATCCGGTTTTAGTTGAATCTCTAGAAGACTTTGGGTAGCATTGACATCTTAACAATATTAAGTCTTCTAACCCATGAGCATGGAGCATGTATGTAAATCTCTTTCAGCAGTGCTTTATCGTTTTCATTGTGGAATATAGTTTTCACCTCCCTGGTTAGATATTTCTGGGAATTCTACTCTCTCAGATGCTGTTGCAAATGAATTGTTTTCCAATCTCTCTTTCAGATTTCTTACTGCTGGTGTATAGAAATCCAACTGGTTTTTGTTTTTTTTATCTTGAACCCTGAAACTTTGTAAAATTTCTCTATTAGCTCCACAGGTATTCCTGTGGACTCTTTGGGATTTCCTTGTATATACAATCACATGACCCACAATTAGAGATAATTTCACGTCTTCCTTTCTAATCAGAATACCCTTTATTTCTTTTTCTTGTCTTTTTGCTCTGGCTAGGGCTTGTAATAGAGTGTTGAACGGAAGTGGAGAGAGTAAGCATCCTTTGTTTTGATCCCAGTTTCAAGAGAAGTGTAGTTCTAGCTGTTTTTTATATTTAGAACAGTAGTGAGTTTCTTTGTTGTTGTTCGATCTTTTTTAAGATGTTGGATTTTAGCAGCTGGTTCTTCTTGTGCTACATTCTTTTGTTGAAAATATCGACCACCTTGTGGCTTCAGTGATTGCTTTAGCCCCTGTTGCTCCCACATACGTAGACATCTACAGTTCTGCTCGCTCTTCTCATCGTTCACCCCAAATCCCATTCTGCCTGCTGCGTATTTCTCAGTGAATCTCCAACTTCGACCCCAAATTTCACACAGGTAGTCCCATGTACAGAACATCTGACTTACAGACAACCCCTACTTGCCCTTTGATGGGATGGAACTTTGCCTTAGCTTTAGGGAAAAGAAGATCGAAGCCTTGGTGGCACTGTTCAGTTAACCACTAGGTCCACCAGTTAGAACGCACTGTTTTATCAATTAGTCTTTCTTCATCATGTGTCTCGGGGAACAAGCTGACATCTCACTACCTTCCCTTCTAAGGAACATTCTGGTCATGATGTCTGCGAACACTGACTGTCATTCGGGCGGGCTGTGGGAGGTTCAGTATTCTTTGTCAGCACCACAGTTTGAATGCACCGATTTTTCTGTCTTCCCTTTTCTCACTCTCCAACTTATGCATGCATGGGAGGTGACTCCAAAGACCACGACTGGGGGATATAGTGGTGGCGAGTTCTAGAAAAGCGTGGTGCTATGGGAGCCTCAGAACATGCCTCATGTCAGGAAGGCTAATGTGAATCAAGGTCAGCATAAGGCCAGACACACCTCCATCCTCTCTCCTGTTGCCAAGTCTGCTACCAGCCGGCCCTCCCAAGGCCTGCTCTTCTGGCTCCAGTCCTTGGTGGCAGTGACCACGCAGAATGCTCAGCCCTCACATACCGTTAAGTGGTCTAAAGAAATAAGCTACAGCTCAGGAGCAGGAAACACGTAGGCAAAGTCTGGAAGGCACCTGGGAGTGGGAAGCATATCCCTCCCTTTCCCAGCCTCCTCACGGCCTCCTGAGGACAGACAGGCTAGACCAGAGGATGTACACTGGTGCAGATAGGAACTGGAAACACAGAGAATCCAGGGTGGATGATCCCTTCAGGACCAGTGGTGTGAGTGTCGATACTGGGAGGGTAGAGGGAGGGTGGTTTGGAAAGGGGGGACCGATTACAAAGATCTGCATGTGACCTCCTCCCTGGGGGACGGGCAACAGAAAAGTGGGTGTAGTGAGACGTTGGACAGGGCAAGATATGACAAAATAATAATTTATAAATTATCAAGGGTTCATGAGGGAGGGGGGAGCGGGGAGGGAGGGGAAAAATGAGGAGCTGATGCCAGGGGCTCAAGTGGGGAGGAAATGTTTTGAGAATGATGAGGGCAATGAATGTTCAAATGTGCTTTACACAATTGATGTATGTATGGATTGTGATGAGTTGTGTGAGCCCCTAATAAAATGATAAAAATAAATAAAAAGCTATAGAAAGTCCTTACTGATGTTGAATAGATCTTCTGGTTAAGAGAAGCAGACCCATCACAAGGAGTAAACAAATAAGGTCTGTATCAAGAAGTACTAATTACTCTGCAGAGACACCAAACATGTGACATGGCCAGTCTATTTTGATGGGCCAACGACTGGCTCTGAGGAAGTGACATTTAAGCTGGGACATGAATAAAGCTGGGAGCAGGTTGGGGAGGAGAACATCCAGGACTGAGTCCCTAGCGTGCGTCCCTCCTTACTCAGGAGAAAGAAGATGGAGTTTTGCACTCCCGTAAAGAGGTGTCCTCTAGGAAACTCACAGGGGCAGTTCTGTCTTATCCTGTAGGGCCACTTTGAGTCAACATCAGCTTGATGGCAGTGAGTTTACGGTTCGCTTTCTTTTCATTCTGATTACATTCTTTGCACGCACACTTTTAGTGCTCTTCCTGATATGCTCATTACATCAAGATGACTGTCACCCACTGTCATCGAGTTGGTTTCCACGCATAGCAGCCCCATAGGACAGAGTACAGCTGTTCTTAGGGTTTCTGCGACAATAACTCTTTACAGGAGCAAACAGACTAATTTTTCTCCTGTAGCATGTCTACTCGGCTTTGTTGTGGTTAGCAGCCCAATGCTTAACTTGCTTTGCCACCAGGGTGCCTACATTTAAAATAGCTGCCTACATTCTTTGATAATCCTGTTTATTCATGTTTAGAACAATTTTATATTGCGATGCACATTTTATAGATTTTCTACACTGTGCCATGCTCCTACAAAGGGCATTGTCTTTGGTTGGTTTGCTTGAACAGATAGTTCACTTGGCTGTACTTGAACTCCAAGCTCTTTCTTTACAGCTCCTTTAGTCTTAGCTGGACTACTTGATGTTCAAAAGCTTCTTCCCCCAAAGTGGGGAGCTGAGTCTTCCTCTGGTGCCTGTTCTTAGTCTGGAAGCTCTGTTGAAGCCGGGTCACTTTTGGTAACCCTGCTGGCATTTAAATACCAGTGATATAGTTTCCAGCTTCACAGCAACATACAAGCTACCACAGTACGGCAAACTGACAGACAGTGGGAGCACTTGGAAAGAGCCCAAGTGCCCAAGTGGGCTAAGTGTTGGGCTACTAACCACAAGGCTAGCGGTTCAGGACCAACCAGCTTCCCTGCAGGAGAAAGATGAGGCTGTCTGTTTGTGTTAGGCCAGGTTGTCTCACAAACAAATCCAGTGACACTCAAAAGTAATTATTTATCAAGAAGGCATCTCAGTCTACTCCAACTCAAGTCCATGGGCGATGCTGGTCCACAAGTCCCTCTTCAGACTCCTGTAGCTGCAGGCGGTGATGTAGAAAGGCGAATGGGGCATGCAAAAAGATGACAGGCCAGTGGGCATGGGGTTGCATGGATCCAAAGTTGCATGAAAACCTGACAACTCTCAGGAGCTGAGGTGGCAAAGTCCCAGCAAACAGGAAGGTAAAGGGGCAAAGAAAGAGAAAGAGAGAGAAAAAGGTTTCTGGTGGGAAGAAGCACACCAGCCTGTATGATCACAAGGTGCCGAAGGGATCAGTTATCAGGCATCA
>NW_022103926.1:324294-325926 GCF_000313985.2 Echinops telfairi
ATTTATAAATTATCAAGGGTTCATGAGGGAGGGGGTGTAAGGAGGGAGGGGAAAGAATGAGGAGCTGATGCCAGGGGCTTAGGTAGAGAGCAGATGTTTTGAGAATGATGAGGGCAATGAATGTACAAATGTGCTTTACACAATTGATGTATGCATGGATTGCGATAAGAGTTATATGAGCCCCTAATAAAATGATTTTTTTTAAAAGAAAAGTTCCCAGTGTCTCCCACTCTTATAACAAAAGGCTTATGACACCAAGGAGGTGTCACCAGTCTGTGACCCTAGCCAGGAATACCTATCATACATAATTCCTAACTACCACACTGTTCTTATAGAAATGTATAGTCTCAGGAGCCCTTCAGAATGGTTCTAATCTGTCCTATAAGGTCGTTATCAGTTGAAATCGATGTAACAGCAGTAGGTTTGGTGTTTGGTTAGGCCAGCTGGGGTCTTCCAGGCTCATGTGTCATTCAAACATCTGCCTGAGATTTGAGCCAAGTTTATACCTGAAATGTGGGCTCTACCTTCAGTGGGTTTAACTTTTACCCTTAAATAGGTTTAACTTTCGGGAATAGCTTTCCAACTGCATCCCCAAATACCTCTGCATTTGTCCATTTGCAGTTGAGTTTATACATTGCCCTGAATGTATATGGGTTGTCTCAGGAACCATGTCCTGCTGCAGATTAGTCACCACAGGAAGCAGAACTTGGCATTTCGATCTATCTTGAAGAGAAAGGCAGCACCGTTGACTGATGAACTCAATGCCAAGGGCAGGGGAGTGAGCCAGACCATCCTTCCATGGTGGTTGCCCATCTTCTGACTAAAGTAATTGGGAGGATGGTTTCAGCCAGTTCTGTGACACCAAGGCTAGAGAAGGGCATGGTGGCAGTGGTAGAGGGGAGTTGGCAGTCTGGAGGCTTATTTAGACTTTACATTTGGACCTTACATTCAAATGGACATTTGAAAAAGGCATTTGGAGATTTGGATGTAGACTCTTGGGCCCAGAAGGATATTTGAACTTGAGAAGTAGATATTTCGGCCCCAACACACACGTGCTATTTAAAATCACGGGCTTGAGAGCTGTGCTTACGGGAGATGTAGCTGGTGAGAGAGGCGCCCTCTGTGGTCCCTCAGGAACTTGAAGTCCAGCCGAGGAGGATGAACTGCCAAGGGAGACTGAGAAAAAGGGGTGCTGGGGTGACAGCCCCCAGAGAAGCAGGCCACCAATGGCCAGAGAGGAGCTGACAGTGAGGTGAAGGCCGGAGGAGGCTGTGGCTCCTCTAGTCCATTTCCCCAGCGCGGGGCAGGGACAGACAGGAAGCTGCGAGGTGGAGGTCGCCCCAGGTGGACCCGGAATGCCTGCTCTCAGAATCCTGGTTCAGTAGGTGGCAGGACCAGCCAAACCCCCACAGCAGGAAGGGGTTTGCCATCGGTCAAGAAATGTGGATTATTACTATTACCTAACAGTTTTATTTGCATATGATCCACATAACATACAATTCAATTATTCAATCACATCAAGAAGAGTTGTACAATCATCACCACAATGAGTTCTAGAGCATTGTCTTCATTCTTGGACTCCTCATTATCAGCGCCTCATTTCTCCTTCACCTCCCCTGACATACCTATAAA
>NW_022103926.1:327616-328824 GCF_000313985.2 Echinops telfairi
CTGGCAGGGGTCTCCACACGGCTGCTCCAGCACCCACGGCTGCATGGGGTAGGTCCATGTGGCTTCTCCTCAGGATGTCTTGCAGGAAGTGAGCCTTGCCAGCTAAAGCAGGGAACTAGCTAAGGCAGCTGCACCCTAGTCCGACCATCAGAAAGCAAGGGACCTGAGAACTAGAAAGGCGGGGCTCACTGAGCCATTTATCTCTCCGCCCTTCAATTGACCCCACATGTGTTTATTGGCCAGGTTGGCACAATAAACTACCTCACTGATTGTGAGTTTCAACACAAAGGGTTCCTTTGGGTTTTCAAGCCCCGTGTCTGTTGGAAGTCGGTTGCCTGGCCTGCCTTCTGACTCACCTTCACTGGCTTTGAACCACCAACCTTTTGGTAGAAACTGAGCACCTTCAATCTCTGTGCTCAGGGGCCCCTCTGATTTGCTCTGTATTTAACATATGATTTTAGTCCTATTTTGCCCTTTGGGTTAAAAGGTATTTCTGTAAATAAATGGAGATTGTTCTCTGACCCAGGCTTCCTGTTAGTAACCCAGAAAGTAATTGTGACCATTTCTACAGAAGGTAAATATTTCTAAGCCTAGCTTATGATTTTGTCTGTTGGAGCAGCAGTCAGTTCTCCCTCCCCTTGAGTAAAGCAAATGATAGCATTTCAAGTCATTTGTTAATATTTTTATCAAATGTCTCAAGTTCCAACTTGAAAAACCAGTATTCTTATTTATAGATTCATTCCTTTGCAATGTAGGTTATTTGCTTTAGTAGATTCAACAAAGAAATCTCCCTGCAGGAATCCGGACAGCATTTCCCCCAACGATATTTCCCCCCACCACATCTGTTAATCTTGTGGCACTGCAGTTGAGGAGAGGCCGGCTCTGAATTAGGTGTGCTTGGGAGAGGAGAACTGGCATTAAGGTGATGAGGTACATTGGAGGAAACAGTGGCTGATTAACCACAAGGTCAGTAGTTTGAAACACCAGCTGTTCCGCTGAAGAAAGATTAGACTTTCTACTCCTGCAAAGAGTTATAGTCTCACTCCCGTAAAGAGAAAACTACAGGGACACTTCTGCCCTGCTGTGTTAGCCTGGGTACATTCAGAGAAACAAATCCACAGAAACTCATGTATAAGAGAGAGTTTTATATAAAGGTTAAGTGCGCATCAAGAAAACATCCCAACCCAGTGCTGCCCAAGCCCACAAGT